>NC_066524.1:22058512-22092210 GCF_024679095.1 Eriocheir sinensis
GCGTGTTAGAGCCAAGCGTGGAAGTGTTGGGTTTCTGGCCTGCATGGTCGGGTATCCTGTGCGAAGCCTCTAATGAGTTCCTCGGGGTAACTTCTCATTAGTAGGTCCTTGAGAAAGTGAGGTTGTGTCAGCGTAAGAAGGGGGGTGGGGGTACTGCACGTATGTGTGTGTGTGTGTGTGTGTGTGTGTGTGTGTGTGTGTGTGTGTGTTTTCCGTTCTGCCTCCAAACCTCCTGCTCCTCCTCTTCATCCTCTAAGTCAACCCGTGTTTTCAGTTATCGTGGATGAGAGAGGAATTCAATGGCCTGCTGTCAGCGCTGCCCGACGGCCTAACAGTGAGAGGTCTGAATACTACTACCAAGAACTCGATTATAAGCAGCAATGAGGTTAGTAGTACGTAGTAGTAGTAGTAGTAGTAGTAATAGTAGTTGTAGCAATAGTAATAATAATAGTAGTAGTAGTAGTAGTAGTACCAATAGCAGTAGTAGTAGTAGTAGTAGTAGTAGTAGTAGTAGTAGTAGTAGTAGTAGTAGTAGTAGTAGTAGTAGTATCAATAGTAGTAGTAGTAGTAGTAGTAGTAGTTAGTAATAGTAGTAGTAGTAGAAGTAGTAATAGTAGTGGTAGCAATAAGAGTAGTAGCAATAGTAATAGTAATAGTAGTAGTAGTAGTAGTAGTAGTAGTAGTAGTAGTAGTAGTAGTAGTAGTAGTAGTAGTAGTAGTAGTAGTAGTAGTACCAATAGTAGTAGTAGTAGTAGTAGTAGTAGTAGTAGTAGTAGTAGTAGTAGTACCAATAGTAGTAGTAGTAGTAGTAGTAGTAGTAGTAGTAATAACAGTAGTAATAACAGTAGTAGTAGTAGGGCTAATAGTAGTAGTAGTAGTAGTAGTAATAGTAGTGGTAGCAATATGAGTAGTAGTAATAGTAGTAGTAGTAGTAGTAGTCCAGGCAGCCTAGGCAGCATTTACGTACGGTGTCAAGCATAAATGGAACTACCTCATGAGGACAGTTCCTGATGTTGCTCCGTTACTAAAACCTCTGGAAGATGCTATCAGAAACACCTTCATACCGGCGATAGCAAATGGGAGATGTCCCAGCGACCAGGAGAGAAGGTTGCTGGAGTTTCCGCCAAGAATGGGTGGGCTCGGCATCACCAACCCGCAAAATCTGGCTGAGTCTGAATTCGGGAACTCAATCCGAATCACAGCCTCCTTGACCGAATATATTACCAATCAAACTGAAAGGGGAGAAGACAACCCTCAAGATATTAGGTCACTAAGGAATGAAATCTCCATAAACAGAGAAGAAAAACAGAGAGACACTCTGAGTGACCTAATGAGAAAACTCCCAGAAGACACAAGGAGGAGGACAGATATTGCACAGGAAGTGGGCGCTTCAAGCTGGCTAACCACACTACCTATCAGGGCAAAAGGCTTCAACTTAAACAAAAAAGAATTCACTGATGCCCTTGCCCTCAGGTATGGCTGGCCAGTGGATGGGCTCTCAAACATGTGTAACTGTGGCTCACCCTTCAACCAAAATCATGCCAAGACATGCAAGAGAGGAGGTTTCGTCTGCATGAGACATGATGAAGTAAGAGACGTAACAGCTCAAATGCTGAAAGAAGTCTGCCACGACATGACTGGAACCCATGCTGCTCCCTCTGCAAGGCGAACACCTCGCCAGACGCACCACTAATGTTTCGAACGAAGCACGAGTGGATGTTAGCGCCAGAGGGTTTTGGACTCGTGGACAAAGGGCATATTTTGACATAAGGATCTTTGATCCCATGGCCCATTGCCACAGAGACCTGACCCTTGATGCAGCCCACAGAAGAAACGAACAAGAGAAGAACAGAGCATGTGAAGAAAGAATACAGAATGTGGACCAGGGCTCCTTCACCCCGGTAGTATTCACGACGTCAGGAGGGATGGGACCAAGGGCGCAGAGCTTCTACGCAAGACTCGCCGAAACACTGGCGGATAAGAAACAGCAGCCAAGAAGCAGTGTGGTCGCCTGGATGAGATGCAGGCTGTCCTCCCTCCTGAGGTCAGCCTTGGTCTGCCTGAGAGGAACCAGGTCACCTGCACCCAAAACCACCCGCATTGCCGACCTGGACTTTGAGGCGACGGTGGTTGATAGTCGTATCAACCACAAGCTCTGTTAGCTTAAAAATAATATGTTTAATTAGGTTTGTAATATTAAATAAAGATGGTTGTCGGCCACAGTCATTGGCGGGGTGGGGCCAATGAATTGCTTTGTGAAAGGATATGAGAGAATATACCGCTCACAACGCAACTCTAATAGATGGAGGCCCATAGTAGTAGTAGTAATAACAGTAGTAGTAATAGTAGGGCTAATAGTAGTAGTAGTAGTAGTAGTAGTAGTAGTAGTAGTAGTAGTAGTAGTAGTAGTAGTAGTAGTAGTAGTAGTAGTACAAGTAGTAGTAGTAGTAGTAGTAGTAGTAGTAATAGTAGTAGTAGTAGTAGTAGTAGTAGTAGTAGTAGTAGTAGTAGTAGTAGTAGTAGTAGTAGTAGTAGTAGCAGTAGTAGTAGTAGTAGTAGTAGTAGTAGTAGTAGTAGTAGTAGTAGTAGTAGTAGTAGTAGTAGTAGTAGTAGTAGTAGTAGCAGTAGTAGTAGTAGTAGTAGTAGTAGCAGTAGTAGTAGTAGTAGTAGTAGTAGTAGTAGTAGTAGTAGTAGTAGTAGTAGTAGTAGTAGTAGTAGTAGCAGCAGCAGCAGCAGTAGTAGTAGTAGTAGTAGTAGTAGTATTACATAAGAACATAAGAACATAAGAACGCAGGAGTCTACAAGAGGCCGGTAGGCCTGTACGAGGCAGCTCCTTTGACCCTAAGCTCCCGTGTATCTAACCCCACCTAATATCGCTGTCCATGAATTTATCTAGTCTATTTTTGAATGTGACAATTGTATTGGCACTCACCACATGACTGCTAAGCCTATTCCACTCATCCACCACCCTGTTAGTAAACCAATTTTTGCCTATGTCCCTGTTGAATCTGAATTTATCCAGTAGTAGTTGTAGTAGTCTCAGTAGTGGTAGTATTGCAGTAAAAGTTTTATTTTGTTATTTATTGAAGTCGTAGTACACGTCAACCTATATTATACTTCATATTATTTCAAATTACACGTTTAGCTTGATACTAATTCATTTCTGTTTGTCAGGCCGCTGCGGACGAGAAGGGGAGCACACCAAGGGACAGTGGACCTTCTGCTCTCCTACAGAAGGTCAAGAATGCAATGCAGCCACTAAGAGACGATTTGGACTCTTCTGTCACCGCATTAGAACATATTGTGAGTGTTCTGCTCTGCTTAACTCTTGATATATTATTCTCTCTCTCTCTCTCTCTCTCTCTCTCTCTCTCTCTCTCTCTCTCTCTCTCTCAGTATAATATATCTATCTATGTATTTCTCCTATTTATCTATTTATCCATCTATCTTTCTGTCTTAAAATCACTAAATATATTGGAAACTTTTCCTCTTCGATTATTATTTTCTCACAACCGCTTCTATACTGACAGAGGACAGCCCCGCAAGCGCCGAGTCCCCCAAAGGAAGGCGTACAGCTGGAAGAGAGGGTGAAGGCGACAGAATCTGGACTCGGGGAAGTCAGGGCATCCTCCATACAGCTCCTGGAGGCACTGGAGACCCTGGAGACACAAGTGGAGAGAGGCGTCGCTGAGGTCAGACAGGAGGTGGCCAAGCTGGAGTACAAAGTGACGGCTCTGCAAGACTGTGCCAATGATTCAGAAGTGCCAAGCAACAGAGCAGCAATTAAGGCTCTTTTAAACCATATGGATCAAATTGAAAATAGACTAAGTGCCATTCAAGATATCGGGAAGATGACTAAAGTGCCTAGTTTTCACAGGAAATCAGATTTCATACACTTACAAGCCTGATAAACGAGTTGGCACTTTTAGTCATCATTAGGAACGGTAGCCTAGCCTTTCTTAAGCTTGAGGAGACACTGAAAACTCGATGGTCTAGAACGAGGGATTAAGGTCGAGTTCAATAGTGGGTCCCCGCGTACTAAGGCAGCATCAAACGGTTTTCACGTGACCCTGGAGGTGGGGCAGAGGAGTGACCTAATAGGTAAACACAGCTGCCGCCCCCAGGTAGGATGGCGGACCACCACATCAAGGCCACCCAATCAGGCTTGCAGGCGACCCCTTACGAGAGGCAGACGCAATCCTAGCCGGACCAGGAAGATGGTAGGACACAGCAGGAGGTGCAGAGGAGGGATCATATGGAGGTGATAGTATCCCAATATTATGTTCGGCTGTTTTCATTTGGGTCATTGAGTTAAACATTCCATTGTTGGTGAAGGCGGGCGTCATAAACGGTCTGGAAGTACTTACTGTGATTCCAACATTGACAGAGGAAGGGGAAATAGGGATCCTTCCCCCGTCTTATCGCCCACCCCCTCCCAAGCCGTAGTGCGACCCCTCCCCCCAAGACATATAGTGCGGTGAAGCTGCCTATTGAAACCCCTAAAGGAGAGTCAGTTAAGAAGAAGGAGGAGGAGGAGGAAGGCATAGTAAGAACATGTTTTGGTCATAGCTTGCTAGTCAAAAGAAAACAAAGAAATTATAAATATTTTGCAGTGCATGTGTGTGTGTGTCTGTGTGTGTGTGTGTGTGTGTGTGTGTGTATAAAGGAAAGACAGGAAAAAATGGGAATTGTAAAAGAGACAGAAGTAAAGAATGAAGGGAAGAAATGAACAAAAAGAAAGAAGGAAAGAAAAAAAGTGACATTTTAATAGAAAAGGGAAGGAATAATTAACACACACACACACACACACACACATTATAACATGTATGTGTTTGTTTGCATGTGTGTGTGTGTGTGTGTGTGTGTGTGTGTACATAATGTATAGCAGAGTTCAAGCAGCTTCCTGTATATATTTTTTTTTGTGTTAAATAAAAGCTATTTTCAAAAGTGCTGATTGATTAAGTACTTTCCTGAAGAGAGGCCTTGGTAGGGGGGGGGTTGTAGTAGTAGTAGTAGTAGGAGGAGGAGGAGGAGGAGGAGGACGAGTTGTTGTTGTTGTTGTTGTTGTTGTTGTAGTAGTAGTAGTAGTAGTAGTAGTGGGGCCAATGAATTGCTTTGTGAAAGGATATGAGAAAATATACCGCTCACAACGCAACTCTAATAGATGGAGGCCCCGTTTGAAAAAAAAAAAGTAGTAGTAGTAGTAGTAGTAGTAGTAGTAGTAGTAGTAGTAGTGGTAGTAGTAGCAGTAGCAGTAGTAGTAGTAGTAGTAGGCGGAGGAGGAGGACGAGTTGCTGTGTTAGTAGTAGTAGTAGTAGTAGTAGTAGTAGTAGTAGTAGTAGTAGTAGTAGTAGTAGTAGTAGTAGTAGTAGTAGTAGTAGTAGTGGTAGTAGCAGGAGGAGGAGGAGGAGGAGGAGGAGGAGGACGAGTTGCTGTGTTAGTAGTAGTAGTAGTAGTAGTAGTGGTGGTGGTGGTGGTAGTAGTAGTAGTAGTAGTAGTAGTAGTAGTAGTAGTAGTAGTAGTAGTAGTAGTAGTAGTAGTAGTAGTAGTAGTAGTAGTAGTAGTTGTTGTTATTGTTGCAGTGGTAGGGGTGGGTTGTAGCAGTGAGTTAATTGTACCTGAGCACAAGAGAACATTCATTACAGCCGGATTTATAACCTTTTTTGGCCTTTGGATAATGTTGCTGTGAGCGGCTGGAGCAGGGACATAAAATTCCAGCTCATGGCCGCCACAGCAGCGGCGTGCGGAACAAAATCTAGAAGAGTATTATCGCTATTCGCGACTATTTCCTTTCAAATGGGGACTTTCCTGGGATAGTACGTCACGATACAGCCATTTCTGATCTCAAAATTGCGATAAGACGCACCCCCACCGAGATGTTGGCCTGTAAATTTTTCATGCAAGTCTACGGGAATTGCATACCAGTGTTCAACAGAGATGACTATATACCAGCACACTAATTTCGTTATTCTGAGATATTTCTTTGTAAATGGGCACTTTCCAGGGAGATTTCGTCACTACAAAGCCATTTCTGGTCTCTAAATTGCGATACGACGCCTCCCCACCGAGATATTAGTCTGTAAACTTGGCAATGATCTCGTGAAATGCTCCGCTACATACCCAGGAGTCTGACCTGAAAACCTATTTTTGCTAATCGGGACTATTTCCATGCAAATGGAGACTTTCCTGGGAGAGTTCGTCACGACAAAGCCATTTCTCGTCTCAAAATTGCGATGCGACGTCTACCCACCGAGATATTGGCCTGCAAATGTGTCGGTGTGGCCTCTCGTGAAAACTGAAATCTCAAAAACCATTTTCGTTAATCGGGATTATTTCCTTTCAAATGGGGACGGTAATTGGGTAAAAAGGGGCGACAAATTCATTTCTGGCCTCTAAAATACGATATAACTCCTGCCCATTGAGATATTAGCCTGTAAAGATGGGTGAAACTCTTACGGGGTGTTACTATACTTTTCCAAAAGTATAGTAGTGGTAGTGTCGCCTTTGTTCTACGTTCATTATTAACCGAGATAGTCAGTCTACTACTACTACTACTACTACTACTAATAATAATAATAATAATAATAATAATAGGTAATAATAATAATAATAACAATAATATAATAATAATAATAATAATAATAATAATAATAATAATAATAATAATAATAATAATAATAATAATAATAATAATAATAATAATGCTACTACTACCACTACTACTACTGCTATTACTGCTACGACTACTACTACTACTACTACTACTGCTACTACTAGTACTACTACTACTAAATACAGACAGACAGAAAGGAGGAGGAGGAGGAGGAGGTGGAGAAGGAGGAAGAGGAGGAGGAGGAAGTCACCATGGCAACAGATGACACTGTGGACGCCGTGTGTGTGTGTGTGTGTGTGTGTGTGTGTGTGTAAGAATATATGTATATATGTATGTATGCATGTATGTATGTATGTATGCAAGCAATTTAAGTCAATAAAGTTTATGAATTTATTACAAAACTAGATTAAGGGAATTTCTTAGGGGGACACACACACACACTTTCTCTCTCTCTCTCTCTCTCTCTCTCTCTCTCTCTCTCTCAATTATGATTATGGTTAAAAAGCAAATCAAATTATTGTAATTGATTTTATTATGTGTAGTATAATTTCTCCAAGTTCTTTGGGGGTGCAGGGGGCTGAGAGCTCGGGGAGGGGGTAGCCTAGGCTGGGCTGGGGGGGGGGGGGGAGATGAAATTACTGAAGGCTTGACCAGGGAAGGATGGGGCCCTGGAGGTCACTGAGGGCTAGGGGGCTAGACACAAGGGCTGGGGGGATTGTGGGGGCTGAAAGCTGGAAGAATTGGAATAATAATAATGACAATAATAATAATAATAATAAGATGAAGATGAAGAAGAAGAAGAAGAAATAGAAGAAGAAAAGTAGTAGTTGTAGTTGTAAAAGTAGTAGTAGGCTAGGAAGAGGAGGAGGAGGAGGAACACTAGGCTTGCATAATTGTAAGGTTGAACAGAAGAAGAAAAAGAAGAAAAAGAAGTAGAATAGCAGTGATAATAAAAATAACACTTACCACCCAAGCGATGACGTGGATGGTGTAATTCCCGTTCTTGTTCTTCTTCCTGTTCTTGTAATAATAATAACTCCCCCTTTCTTAACTAACCGGCAATTATCAACATCATTTTCAACACTCACTCATTTTCTCACTATTAGCAACACGAACATTTCTCTACAACGACTTATTATCACACGATTTTTCTAGCAATAATAATGATAATAATAATAATAATAATAATAATAATAATAATAATAATAATAATGAAAACAGCACTCTCGCAAGTTCCTCCCTTGACTTTCTTATTTCAAACCGTATCCATGCTTTTCCAGGCACTAGGAATGGCACTGCAAGATCACTGGCACCATATTCCCCTTTCAATGGCACTGTGGCACTATGGGAACACGTAATTCCCTCTAAAACTTTAAAATATATCATTGCAACTCCCCTCCCCCACCATTTTTCCTTCTCTCATTTTGTCCTATTTATCACATTATCTGAGCTTTCCAAGGACTAGGATTGGCACTGTAACATCACTGGCACCTTTATCTTCCCTTGATGGCACTGTGGCACACGTAACATGCCCAAAAACACGAAAAAAAAACGTCGGCACTTGAGTGAATTCCCCGCTTTCACACGCCATGTTCCCTCCCTCCCCTCAGTTTATCTCCGTTTTTTACGTTATTTAGGGCCTCCCAAGGTCTATATATGGCACCCACGTAATCTCTGGCCCTTTTTATCCTTCCTGTGGCACTGTGGTTTGCTGGCACCGCGTACTTAGCGCAAAATAAGTAAAAAGGATTAAGTTTTGCGCTGCGTCACACTCTCACCGACCAAATCAGCTGATTCGCGCGGGAGACTTGACTCACTCCTCTTCTTCTTCTTCTTCTTCTTCTTCTTTTTCTGTTCATTCCCCATCTAGTGCTTGGGCAATGTTCTCCGTCCCCACATTTTATTGTCTTATTGTTCAGGGGGAGGTACCGCCCCCTCCCTTGTTGTGCTTTCCTTCCTACCATTGTATCTTTTTAGTTTCATGGTGCTACCCACACATGTATTAATAGTTGTATAATCACACTCTGTCCTGCCTGGGGGTTGGGATGGCATGTTCCTCCCTTCTCCCTTGTTGTTTACCTGCAACAATAAACTATCAATCAATCAATCACTACAACGTTGATGAAGAAAAATTTGGTTCAGTCTGAATTTACTTGTCTACATTTGAGTTTTACGCCTTAATTTGTTCCTCGTACGCAAAGTGATATCGATCATAAGCAATATTGATCTGTCTACATTCGTGAAACATATGGAGCCAAGCTCAGCAAATTCAGCACGGCCCAGAATTTCTTTAAGTCGGCATGGTCTGAAGTCAGCATGGCCTATAGCTGGCTCGCCCAACTCAGCATGTCGGTACAGGAAGCTTTTTTGTAGCGATATGCTTAATTCACCTCAGCCTATAACCTTTTCTGAGCTCAGCATACTACTACTACTACTACTACTACTACTACTACTACTACTACTACTACTACTACTACTACTACTACTACTACTACTACTACTACTACTACTACTACTACTACTATTACTACTACTACTACTACTACTACTACTACTACTACTACTACTACTACTACTACTACTACTACTATTACTACTACTACTACTACTACTACTACTACTACTACTACTACTACTACTATTACTAGGGGTTTAATTATGAACAAGTCAGCAATGCTCACTCAGGATGGCGCCTCGCTGTTTCTCAATGCTGATCCTATTTTGAACTCAGCATGCATTAAAGAGTTGCTGATTTCAGTCTGTATATAGCCACTCTGAGCTCAGCATGGTGGTCTATATATGACAGCATGATCGTTTTCTTGATATGCTGAGTTCGGAGTTCAACATGGATTTAAGTTAAGATTAGCATATGAGTCAGCATGGCCATAAGTTTAAATCAGCTTGCATAAGATCGAGTCAGCATGGCTATCTCTTTCAATGCTGACTTTTTATAGGCTCAGCATAGGAGTTACAAGTGAACAATGCCGTCATTGAACTCAACTTGCTGAATGTTGTGACCTTTATTTCAAGTCAGCATGCATCATATGAAGTCAGCATGTGACCGTAAGTTTAAATCAGCTTGATACCATAAGATATATCATTTCAGCATATAGCTATCTTTTTTAATGCTGAAATTATTGGCTCAGCATAGGAATTACGAGAGAGAGAGAACGCGTTATATTAGGCTGTGATTTGCTTCTACAAGTCATGTTTAAGGTTAATAAAAGATCAAAAATAAATATTCCGTTTATTTTAATGCTCAGGAAAGGTTGAAACAGTTAATTAGTTTGAGGTACAACAATGAGTTTTCCTGTTCCAACGTCCACCTTCCCTTATAAAACATTTCAAAGCCATTACTTACACGGTTTTAGGTTTAATAAAAGAGAAAAAGCGATATAATTACCAGTTTATACAGGAAGAAACGTTGTAACCAATGGCTTTAAGATCTAATTAATACGTGATTCATTTCCCTTCCTCCCTCCCTCTATCTCCCTCTCCCTCCCTTCCTCCCTCCATGCTTCACTTAAGGGAGACTACTAAGTGTATTAAGAACTCCCTGAAGCCATTATTCCCACATATAAGCTCATTACATCATATTGTAAGCCCGTGTTGAAGAGTGATAGAATTTTACACTTTCTGCAGTTTCGTTCGCAAAGTGTCAAGACCCACACTAAAAGTACAGCAAGAGCAAGAGCAGCAGTGTCGTTTTTCCGTGCGAAATAACTCCTTAAAAGATACCTCATCACACACCAGAAAAACTTATTGATTTGCTTTATTTTGATGTTATTTGTCCACCCGTGATCTTTATAAGGGTTAATATTGCCTGTAAGGTAATAATACACCAGACACACGGACCATAGATGCAAGAAATGAGGGAAAATAACGTCTGCTATAATTCTGTCAATAATGAACCCTATTCCTTTGTTATTTAGCCTTCCAGTGATAACAAATGTTTCTCTGATGTTTGTGCCGTGTATTGGAGACGAAATAGGGTCATAGAACGATAGAAATGACACTGAAATATGGAAAAAATGGGAAGGTAGACATGTGAGAGCTATTTCGCGGAAGTTGGCGGCGAAGTTATTCCCTTATGATAACGTGACTGGCCTTCCTCCCTCGCGGTGAATTCGCTCCGGATAGACACCATTAAGAGTCATGTCTATTTTATGTGATTTCGTGGGATTTAGCCGCTGTAAAGACACGCCATGCAGATCAAAGAGGTGAGGAATGCCTTGTGCTTGTTTTGATATGGGTGATAACGGCGAAAAGTGTGATGAACGTGATCAAAAGGGGATTTAAATGTGGGCTGACCGCGGGGCCTCGGGTTAAGATGGCGGCGCGGGTTGGTGAGGGAAATATTTGTATATATATATTTTTTTCTCGTAAACTACTGGGTATACCGAGACGGGGCTTGAGGTCATGACATATAAGGTCACTATACTTCTTGAGGTCAAGCGGTGATGTGGGGAAAAGGCGGAAAATGTGTGATATATGCAAGATAAGAGGCGGCCATCAGCTTAACATGTGAACTTTTATCATCGATACCCAGTAAGCCCTTTGACCTCTTCAGAGTGAAGAATTAAGGGGGATTGACCTGATATATGAGGTCAGATGAGGCGTGAATGTCGTAAACAATGAATTAGGTTTAGGGGTGAGCTCACAAAGGCGACCATGTGACCTTATTTCTGACCTTATTACCGACACTTAAGACCTATGATATGGAGAATAAGATGCATTGAGCTCTTACATGAGGTCAAATGGGGCGTAGCTGTCTTAAGTACGTAATAATGGGCATTTAGCGGCCAGGTCCAGCAGGTCAGAAATGGCCCTTCGCAGCTACACGGTAGAGCCACAAATTTGGCCCCTCGGGTTAAAAAAAAAAAGACAACGGGAGGTCATTTTATTCGGAAATTTCCAACACGTAACCTTTTTTTATTGCTATTCCAGAAGTACATCCGATGGCAGGCCGGACCCTAGCTATCTCTCCTTCGGGGGCCAAGTTGTGATTTGCTTGGCAGGAGCCGTGGTGGTGAGTAAGCTTTTCTGGGCTCCATTTCCTCAGTGAACATTAAGCTGAATAGTAAAAAACAATATGTTTGTCAGATGGTAAATGTCCACAGAGTTGCCCATCTCACTGTGGTACTTCTCACCCTAACCATGCGTTAGATCTCTTAATTTTATGCATTTTGAATCCCATATATATGCCTCACAAATTGATATAATCGCTGCTAGTGATTTATGAAAGGTTGGTGTTTTTTTTGCGGGCCGTGATGTTGTCGGCCCTGGGCGTGAAAGCGAGAAACACCTCCGCAGAGCTAAGTTGCATATACATGTGGGGGGGCGAAGGGGTCAAAGCCCCCCCGCTAGCTGTTAGGTCGTAGAGTTCGGTTGGGTTAGTTTAAATATGTTCCCCCACCGTAAACCGTCGCGTCGGTGCCACCACAAAATAGCTCGTGGGTCTGCATGTTCTAAAAAAATTAAACCTGGTCTCACATGAGTGGGCTAATCGCTAACCTAGCGTACCGTCGCTAACCAAGCGTTTGTAGAAAAGATATATGAAGACCTTGTGATGTTTCATAAAGTAAGTAATGGTGGCACCGACGCCCCGAGCCGTCACCAAAACTCACTAACTTTTCAAAAATCGCTGGCGTTTTTAACAGTTCTGGCGAACATAAATGGGGTTCAAAATGCATAGAATAATGAGATCTAACCCATGAGAAGTGTGAGAAGTGAGTGTAAGAAGAGACGGGAACAGAGTATCCCAGTCCCCGTGATGCTCTGAGGCTGCAAAAACTCATTAACTTTTAAAAATTGCTAGTAGTGATTCTGTCAAGTTGCGAGGCATATATATATATATATATATATATATATATATATATATATATATATATATATATATATATATATATATATATATATATATGGGATTCAAAATGCATAGAATTATGAGATCTAACCCATGGTTAGGGTGAGAAGTACCACAGTGAGATGGGCAACTCTGTGGACATTTACCACCTGTCAGATTAGGTTAGAATTAAGTTAGGCTAGATTTCATTGTTTCCAGGTCAGGATAAGGGTGAAGTATTAACCCATTATTTATAAGTGTGGAGTATTCACCCTATTCATCCTGGGGGGCTTCATGGTGCAGTGGTTAGCACACTTGGCTCACAACCGAAAGAGCCCGGGTTCGATTCCCGGGCGGAGTGGAAAAATTTGGGTGGCTTTTCCGATACACTACGCCCCTGTCCACCCAGCAGTGAATGGGTACTACCAGGTATTAATCGGGGGTTGTGTCTTGTTCCCTTCTCCTATAATCCCCGATGACTCCCGATAAACCGGTCGCCGGTTGACCGGCTGTAAGATTGGGGATTGTCGGCGGCAGACCGCCGGTCGACCCTGAGGACCGTAGACTCAGCTGACCACCGCCGGTCAACTTTAAAATTTTCAAAGATATCGGCAATGCGCCCGGTCGACCGGTGGTGTTGAAAATGTCCTAGTCGACCGGCGGTCAACCGCCGACACCCGCGGCAGACCGGCGGTAGACTGGCGGTAGGCCATGAGTGAACACCTGTTTATGATCTGGGGATTAGCAAGGGAGGAAGGAGGAAAACGAGGAGGAACAGGTAGGAGCGAGGAATGAAGAGAGTGATTGAGATGAGATAAATGAGGAAGAGGAGTGGGTGAAGAGAGAGAGAGAGAGAGAGAGAGAGAGAGAGAGAGAGAGAGAGAGAGAGAGAGAGAGAGGAATGGAAGGAGGAACAGGTGGGAGTGAGTGAGGAAGAAAGAGGGAGTGAGGAAGTAAGGGAGAGAGGATGGAAAGAGATGAAAGAAAGGAGGAAGAAGAGAGAGAGAGAGAGAGAGAGAGAGAGAGAGTTTTATGCACACAAATGAATTTAGGTTTGAAGCAGTTTATGAGGTAATTTTAAAATATATAAATGCAAAGATAGTGTTTGGTCGTCGATGTGCCGCAGGTCTGTCACTGGTAGACCAGCGGTCTGCCACCGGTAGGCTGGCAGTCTACCGTTGACTGACCTGCTGCAGTTGCCGGTTGGAGAAATCGAAAATCGTATATGGTCGCCAGTCTACCGCCGGTCTACCGCAGGCAGACCGGCGGTAAGCTGCCGGTCCCGGGATTATTGCCTATTTTGTCGGCGGTCAGGCCCTGATCGACTTATCGGGAGTTATCGAGGACTATCGGGACCGAGGCCGGGAATGTGTGAGAGCCCCTTAAAAAAACTCTGTATACAGGAGGCTTTTCTCTAGAAGATGGAATTGTTTATAGCATTTCATAGCTGGTGCTGCTGCAAGTTACATGTAGAATGTGTTATTACGGAGTGTGATTCTTTAACTTCAACTCGTCAGTTAGTTTTTGTTTTATTGAGTTTTCACAAACATATTCAAGTTCTGCAATCACTGCTGCATTTAACGGTGTCAACCAAAATGGCCTATCTAATGTATGGCTGAGATACGGCAAATAATACATGTCTGTGATGTCACTCCTGACCGAGCGATCTCGCGCAAAAAACCTCATTTGTCAACTCTTCTCGCTTTCTCGCCAAGCAGCTCGCTGCCAGTGTGGCATTGCTCATAATGTATTAACGTTCTTGCTCCCTGTGTGGCCTAAGGCTAGCTTAGGTTCATTAAAGTTTGGTCAGGTTAGGATGGCTGAGATTGTCTTTTATAAGATAGTTTAGGGTGACACAGTGAGTAATGTATTTTTATATTTTGAATATTCTTCAGCGGAACACTGGAGGCTGAGTGTGACGCTCCTTGTTGGCCGCTATGATGATGATGTGGTTTGGCTACTACCAGCTGAGAGGCCACAGCATGCTGTCCTGAAGACCGGCCAGCAACCCGGACTCTAGAGCAGTGGTTTGCATTGGTAAAAGTGTTATTTCTGCTATAATTGTCTCTTGTTTCTCTTACGACTGTCTTCTGTTTCTCATATTCTCTTATTTCTCCTGTAAGTGGTGTGCGGGAAAAACTGTGTAACAAATGTTAGGACTCGCTGGCCTGACAAATATTAACCCAGTAGCTGTGGGGGTCATGTTTCTTAACCCTTTCATTGCGCGCAGTGTGGACGCGACTATCCCCTCAGGCGCAGTTGGGCAGCCCAATTGGGGGTCTCTTTTAGCCTCTGGATCTCAAAAACTATTCATCACAGCTGAAAACTAACAACACCATTGGAAAGAGGAGGTCCAGATCTATAGGAGTCAGTTATGTATGCCTCTCTTGCGAACGTTCAGGGAGTGTTGAATGTTAACACTTACATCGGTGCGTGCGGGATGATCAGCCATATTGAGGGAACTGTGGACATTTTTTCCTTCAGATTCTGGCAAGGGAGCATTGCCAACTACAATATTTACAACTATATGGTCAAAGAATCAGTCAGGTGAAGCTATGCAAAAATGCCACTATATTGGGCAAGAACATCCACCAGTTACTCATCCGTAGATTTGCCACGCTGGGCTGATATGAATTTGGATACGTTGACATTTATTTCTTGAGGAAAACGGAAAAAATCGTCAGGGTTTCTCAGCTGATGATCCGCAGAAATTTGTTTTTTTACGAAAAATCGATTATAAAAAAAATTCTGTAGCAAAAAATCTTGACCTGATTGAGCAAAACCAAGGTCATTTTCGGACTCAGAGCATCAAAATTAGTCTAATTCAGCTGGAAAACCCTGGACGATTTTAAAAAAATATTTTTTTGTTACCCAGTGTTATCTATTAATTATCTTTTATTATACAGCCCTTGATAGAGAGAGAGATTTTATATTTTATCCCATGCCATCTTTCCCGGTACAAGACTTTGACAGTGGACACATATTTGCAGGTTGGTGTAGCAGTGCCGGGAGGTGCCATAACACTCCCCTCAACAACAGTCTCTTCACCGACAAGTAATTCTTCACCAACAAGCTTTTCAGCAGCTTGGAGAAATAGGTAAGCTTTCTCTACTCACTTCCCTTCATTGGTGGGTTACCAGAAGCCCCCAAAGGGTGAACCCGTTATATTGAGCTGTAAAATGTTCAGCAGCTCACTTAGTAACCAAATGTGTTGTAAAATGTTCACTACCTCTATGAAAAACAAGCAATGCGGCTAGCTTCAGACTGAGGAGAAAGACACCCTCACCCCTCACACAAACCATTTCATAATATATATATATATATATATATATTTATATATATATATATATATATATATATATATATATATATATATATATATGTAATGTAGCAAAATTATGTTTTCATTTACTTTGAGTTACAGCATTTGAATAGAGATTTGAGTTTACCAACTGACGTTTTCATCCTGGTGTTAGTAAAATGACTGCATAATAAAAATAATAAAACCACATATAATTAAAACCACAATACCTGATGAAACTAAAAAAGATTCACAAAAAACACTGGTTTTATTGATGTTTTTTTGGTTTAAACCAGGGGTGTCAAACTCATGGCATGCGGGATAGTCATAAATGGCCCGCGGTATCACGGTGCTTCAGTCTTGTCAATGTATTTTCTACCCTTGTTGACCCCCATGACGGCACTTCAGAGTATGAATTGGCCCTCCAAGGGTTTTGAGTTTGACACCCCTGGTTTAAACCACCAACCCTGCTGTACATAATTAAAATCTTACATATAGTTAAAACCACAATACTGATGAAACTAACAAAGATACACAAAAGAAAAAAAATGGTTTTATTAGTTGGTTTAAACCACTGTTTTTTTTATTGGTTTAAACCATTTGGTTTAAACCATTTGTGGCTTAGTGCAGTACAGTATGTTATATGCATTTGCTCAGTAAGTTTCAGAAAACAATAAGTTTGAATAAGTATTGTACTACATTTGAATTTACACATAATTTAGCTACCAGTATTTTTCTGTATGCATTGTTGGAAAGGATTTTTTCAAACAATTCATCTGCTGTTTAGTGAAGTGGCAAACATATATATATATATATATATATATATATATATATATATATATATATATATATATATATATATATATATATATATATATATATATATATGTTTGCCACTTCACTAAACAGCAGATAAATTGTTTAAAAAAAAACAGGAAGGTGTCCCCCCTCTCTCTCTCTCTCTCTCTCTCTCTCTCTCTCTCTCTCTCTCTCTCTCTCTCTCTCTCTCTCTCTCTCTCTCTCTCTCTCTCTCTCTCTCTCTCTCTCTCTCTCTCTCTCTCTCTCTCTCTCTCTCTCTCTCTCTCTCTCTCTCTCTCTCTCTCTCTCTCTCTCTCTCTCTCTCTCTCTCTCTCTCTCTCTCCAATATCTGTCTATTTATATATTTTTACCATGAAAAGAATTTACTACAAAATATCAATTATCAACTTTATTAATTTCCTTACTTTACTCCTAGAGACAAGAGGAGAAGAGGAAGAAGAAGAAGAGGAAGAGGAAGATGACTTTGAAGACCAGCAGACAGACAGAAAGACATTGGTGAGTGTTGAATCATTCTTTCCATAATACTCTCTCTCCTTCCTTTCTTCTTGTCTCTTGGATAGGTTAGGATCAAAGGCCAGATTATTGAACCTCCTCACTCAAGTTCACATATTTGAGGATATGGTACAGGGCACGCAAGGTTGCAGTATACTGGTGTTGAAGGGTTAACTGTCCTTTGAAGTTAAGTTGAAGACTGTATGACCATTGGCAGAACAAGTACAGAACATTGAAGTAGGATCACTGGGAGCACATTTTTATATACAGTTTTCCACCCAAAATGGACTTTCCTTCTATGATTTAGCAGGCCAGTGGGGGGTCCCTTTTAACCTTTGTATCTCAAAAACTATTCATCACAGCTAAAAACCAAAAACACCATTGGAAAGAGGAGGTACAGATCTATAGGAGTCGGTTATGTATGCCACTCTTGCGAACGTACATGCACGTTCAGGGAGTGTTGAACGTTAACTAACACTCACGTCGGTGCGTGCAGGATGATCAGCCGTATTGAGGGAACTGCGGATATCTCTCCTTCAGACTCTGGCAAGGGAGTATTGGCAACTGCAATATTTACAACTATTTGGTCAAAGAATCAGTCAGGTGAAGCTATGCAAAAATCCCGCTATATTGGGCAAGAACATCCACCAGTTACACGTCCGTAGATTTGCCGCGCTGGGCTGACATGATTTTCCACCATAATTAGTAAAGAACACACTCAATTGGCAATCATATGTTGTGAGCATTAGTGTTGGAACACTCATACATGGGAGATTTGAGTGCGGCTGGAGCTGGCAGCGAGCGTTTAGCGCCACCAGCAAATATGCCTAACGCTGGCCAAAAAGCTAGCAAATATAATGAAAGGGTTAATGGTCCCTCCAAGCGAGAAAGATGAGGAAAAATCACCCCTCACACAAAGCACTTAATTATATATATCAAAGCATTTGTGATCAGTTTATGCATCGTCTATTTTTGGGGCTTATATCATGGCACAAATTTGGCCCGTCGCTGCTACCGGGTTAATGTCCAAAAAATTTATTTCAAGTTTCTTCACTATAGTCTATCGATTTTAACTTGAGCCCTTGGGCGTGACTCAGTCGTTGTCTTTCCCTGTAATCCCAAGCCATTCATAACACCATGCAGTCGTATTATGAGTATGTGTATACTCCACAAATAGATAACGTACAGACTAACAGTGAGACAGATCGCAGGTCATGGCTAGATCTGTAAAGAATGGAGGCTTCCCCGGCCCAAACCACAGGGCTCAAGTTAGAGTCCATGTACTATAGTGACTTTATAAGAACATAAGAACGTAAGGAGTCTGCAAGAGACCGGTTGGGCTATACAAGGCAGCTCCTGTACACTCCACTCCACCTTACCTCACCATCCATGGCTTTATCTAACCTCTTCTTGAATGTATCTACGGTATTGGCACCCACATCATGGCCCCCAAGCCTGTTCCATTCGTCCACCACTCTATTGGTGAACCAATTCTTGCCTATGTCTTTGTTAAATCTGGATTTGTCCAACTTAAAACCATTGCTACGCATCCTACCCGGCTCTTTTACTATCAAAATCTTATTGACATCCCCTTTATAGAAGCCCTTCATCCATTTATAGACTTCGATCAAGTCTCCTCGCAACCTTCGCATTTCTAGCGAGTGTACATTTAACTGCTTCAGCCTGTCTTCATGAGGCAAAAGTGACAGGCCAAATTTGTGTCTTTATCGTGTAGCAGCGACGGGCCAAATTTGTCTCTTTACCGCGTAGCAGCGACGGGCCAAATTTGTGCCATGATATAAACCCCCCAAAATAGATGATACATAATCTGATCACAAATGCTTTGATATATATTATGAAATGATTTGTGCGAGGGGTGATTTTTTCTCATTTTTCTCGCTTGGAGGGACCATTAAGAAACATGATCCCTACCACCACCATCGAGTTAATGATAAATATAAATGAATCTCGTTATTGGGGACCAGAAGACAGATTTTGTGTCGGAAGGCTGAGTATAACAGTCTGGCAACGTTGGCACTGCCTCAAAGTATAGGCCTGGCTGTATGTATAGAGTTATGAAGGGAGAGAGAGAGAGGGAGGGGAGAGGAAGAAATGGAGGAAGAAAAATATGTAAAATAACAAATATGAGAGAGAGATTATCTATTAATTTTCTTTTATTATACAGCCCTTGATAGAGAGAGAGATTTTATATTTTATCCCATGCCATCTTTCCCGGTACAAGACTTTGACAGTGGACACATATTTGCAGGTTGGTGTAGCAGTGCCGGGAGGTGCCATAACACTCCCCTCAACAACAGTCTTCACCGACAAGTAATTCTTCACCAACAAGCTTTTCAGCAGCTTGGAGAAATAGGTAAGCTTTCTCTACTCACTTCCTTTCATTGGTGGGTTACCAGAAGACCCCAAAGGGTGAACCTGTTATATTGAGCTGTAAAATGTTCAGCAGCTCACTTAGTAACCAAATGTGTTGTAAAATGTTCACTACCTCTATGAAAAACAAGCAATGCGGCTAGCTTCAGACTGAGGAGAAAGACACCCTCACCCCTCACACAAACCATTTCAAAGTATATATATATATATATATATATATATATATATATATATATATATATATATATATATATATATATATATATATATATATATATATATATATATATATATATGTAACAAAGTTATGTTTTCAGTTACTCTGAGTTACAGCATTTGAATAGAGATTTGAGTTTACCAACTGACGTTTTCATCCTGGTGTTAGTAAAATGACTGCATAATAAAAATAATAAAACCACATATAATTAAAACCTGATGAAACTAAAAAAGATTCACAAAAAACATTGGTTTTATTGATGTTTTTTTGGTTTAAACCAGGGGTGTCAAACTCATGGCTTGCGGGATAGTCATAAATGGCCCGCGGTATCACGGTGCTTCAGTCTTGTCAATGTATTTTCTACCCTTGTTGACCCCCATGACGGCACTTCAGAGTATGAATTGGCCCTCCAAGGGTTTTGAGTTTGACACCCCTGGTTTAAACCACCAACCCTGCTGTACATAATTAAAATCTTACATATAGTTAAAACCACAATACTGATGAAACTAACAAAGATACACACAAAAGAAAAAAAATGGTTTTATTAGTTGGTTTAAACCACTGTTTTTTTATTGGTTTAAACCATTTGGTTTAAACCATTTGTGGCTTAGTGCAGTACAGTATGTTATATGCATTTGCTCAGTAAGTTTCAGAAAACAATAAGTTTGAATAAGTATTGTACTACATTTGAATTTACACATAATTTAGCTACCAGTATTTTTCTGTATGCATTGTTGGAAAGGATTTTTTCAAACAATTCATCTGCTGTTTAGTGAAGTGGCAAATATATATATATATATATATATATATATATATATATATATATATATATATATATATATATATATATATATATATATATATATATATATATTTGCCACTTCACTAAACAGAAGATAAATTGTTTAAAAAAAAAAACAGGCAGGTGTCCCCCCTCTCTCTCTCTCTCTCTCTCTCTCTCTCTCTCTCTCTCTCTCTCTCTCTCTCTCTCTCTCTCTCTCTCTCTCTCTCTCTCTCTCTCTCTCTCTCTCTCTCTCTCTCTCTCTCTCTCTCTCTCTCTCTCTCTCTCTCTCTCTCTCTCTCTCTCTGTCTCTCTCTCTCTCTGTCTCTCTCTCTCTCTCTCTCTCTCTCTGTCTCTCTCTCTCTCTCTCTCTCTCTCTCTCTCTCTCTCTCTCTCTCTCTCTCTCTCTCTCTCTCTCTCTGTCTCTCTCTCTCTCTCTCTCTCTCTCTCTCTCTCTCTCTCTCTCTCTCTCTCTCTCTCTCTCTCTCTCTCTCTCTCTCTCTCTCTCTCTCTCTCTCTCTCTCTCTCTCTCTCTCTCTCTCTCTCTCTCTCTCTCTCTCTCTCATATATGTCTATTTATATATATTTACCATGAAAAGAATTTACCACAAAAAATCAATTATCAACTTTATTAATTTCCTTACTTTACTCCTAGAGACAAGAGGAGAAGAGGAAGAAGAAGAAGAGGAAGAGGAAGATGACTTTGAAGACCAGCAGACAGACAGAAAGACATTGGTGAGTGTTGAATCATTCTTTCCATAATACTCTCTCTCCTTCCTTTCTTCTTGTCTCTTGGATAGGTTAGGATCAAAGGCCAGATTATTGAACCTCCTCACTCAAGTTCACATATTTGAGGATATGGTACAGGGCACGCAAGGTTGCAGTATACTGGTGTTGAAGGGTTAACTGTCCTTTGACGTTAAGTTGAAGACTGTATGACCATTGGCAGAACAAGTACAGAACATTGAAGTAGGATCACTGGGAGCACATTTTTATATACAGTTTTCCACCCAAAATAGACTTTCCTTCTATGATTTAGCAGGCCAGTGGGGGGTCCCTTTTAACCTTTGTATCTCAAAAACTATTCATCACAGCTAAAAACCAAAAACACCAGTGGAATGAGGAGGTCCAGATCTATAGGAGTCGGTTATGTATGCCACTCTTGCGAACGTACATGCACGTTCAGGGAGTGTTGAACGTTAACTAACACTCACGTCGGTGCGTGCAGGATGATCAGCCGTATTGAGGGAACTGCGGATACCTCTCCTTCAGACTCTGGCAAGGGAGTATTGCCAACTGCAATATTTACAACTATTTGGTCAAAGAATCAGTCAGGTGAAGCTATGCAAAAATCCCGCTATATTGGGCAAGAACATCCACCAGTTACACGTCCGTAGATTTGCCGTGCTGGGCTGACATGATTTTCCACCATAATTAGTAAAGAACACACTCAATTGGCAATCATATGTTGTGAGCATTAGTGTTGGAACACTCATACATGGGAGATTTGAGTGCGGCTGGAGCTGGCAGCGAGCGTTTAGCGCCACCAGCAAATATGCCTAACGCCCGCTGCAAGCGCTTAGCAATGAAAGGGTTAATGGTCCCTCCAAGCGAGAAAGACGAGGAAAAATCACCCCTCACACAAACCATTTCATTATACATATCAAAGCATTTGTGATCAGATTATGTATCATCTATTTTGAGGGGTTCATATCATGGCACAAATTTGGCCGGTCACTGCTACACGGTAAGCCACAAATTTGGCCCGTCGCTGCTACACGGTTTAATTATTGCATTCAATTTTACTAGTGACAGAGATTTTGTGAGAGCTTATTACACCAGAATTTCACTTAATTATGTGAGTCAGAAACCACAGAAATGTTAGCAGAGTGAATTCAAAGGTAAACACGCACGTGACGTATTGTTCGGCCCGTAAGACGCTGCCTCTTGGAAGACACCCTGATTATGGAATGATATTTTTCACGGTGTAAGAGTGTGAGCAAACCTTTTAGGCTTGGACGTAGCAGACGAGACATTAACCCGGTAGCAGCGATGGGCCAAATTTGTGGCTTTACCGTGTAGCAGTGACGGGCCAAATTTGTGGCTTTACCGTGTAGCAGTGACGGGCCAAATTTGTGGCTTTACCAAATTTGTGGCTTGACCCTGTAGCAGCGACGGGCCAAATTTGTGGCTTTACCGTGTAGCAGCAACGGGCCAAATTTGTGGCTTTACCGTGTAGCAGCGACGGGCCAAATTTGTGGCTTTACCGTGTAGCAGTGATGGGCCAAATTTGTGGCTTTACCGTGTAGCAGTGATGGGCCAAATTTGTGGCTTTACCGTGTAACAGTGATGGGCCAAATTTGTTGCTTTACCGTGTAGCAGCGACGGGCCAAATTTGTACCATGATATAAACCCCCCAAAATAGATGATACATAAACTGATCACAAATGCTTTGATATATATTATGAAATGGTTTGTGTGAAGGGTGATTTTTTCTCATTTTTCTCGCTTAGAGGGACCATTAAGAAACATGATCCCCGCTGCTACTGGGTTAACACCAGCAGACTGTTGGCACCAATCTGCCGAGGCTGAACAGTGGGCTGAGACAGACTACAGTACCCCAAGGATGGGATAAAGGGACGAAGGCGAGGTGGCTGGCAGACGCTATTGTACTTACTGGATTTCTCGATATAAAGGGTGGGCTTCGTGGTGCAGTGGTTAGCACACTCAGCTTGCAACTGAGAGAGCCCGGGTTCGATTCCTGGGTGGAGTGGAAAAATTTGAGCGGCTTTTCTGATACCCTACGCCCCTGTTCACCCAGCAGTGAGTGGTTACCAGGTATTAATCGGGGGTTGTGTCCCGTCTCCTGGGGTCTGTTCCCTTCTCCTATAATTCCTTCCCCTTCTGTCTCTCTCCGGCATATGACCACAGATGTTGTGCTGCCCACTAAACAAAACTTTCCAACTTTCTCGATGTAAGTGTGTCCTTTATATCCAAAATACAAATAAGTGTTTAATTTGCACATTTTTTTCACTTATACGTGATATTTTATGGAGTGTCCACCAGATGTCTCACGCAACTGGACTCACACGGCCACACAGCTGAGCTCAGTTCTTCCCGCGCGCCACTTGAACAACAATACAGTACCCACGCTGCCACGCTACTCAACAATAGGGGTGGGCAGGTATCGGTACTAACGGTACCAGCTATATGGTACGGTACCAGTATCAGACTGCTCAGTACCGGTTCCAATACTAGCCAGTCACTCATGGTGTCCCTCATTTCTTCCTCACTCGAGTGAGGCTGAGACTGAGTGCCTGAGTGGATATCTCGGTGATATGGATATTCTCTCTCTCTCTCTCTCTCTCTCTCTCTCTCTCTCTCTCTCTCTCCCCACTGAAGGAAGTGAATATTTATTTTTCGATAAAAAAACTACCTCTTGTTTGATTTACATTGTTTTTGATTTACGCAATGACCTCTTCAAGGACACAATACTCGCGTCAATCGTGTTACCTGTACCTGTAAGACGTAAGCATAGAGGTTATATCATACAAGAGGCTGAATTGAAAAGCTGTGTAAGGCCACCTCCTACAACATTCACCCTGGAGGACACATGGATAGGGCATTTTTTATGGGGGAAAAGTGCGTCTTAAATGTCGTTAAAATACAGTACACCGGGTATTCAATATATGCGAGTTCAGTAATATTCGACTAACCTTAATGAGCCAAGTACAGGTAACACGATTTACACGAGTATTGTGTCCTTGAAGAGGTCACGTAAATCAAAAACAATGTAAATCAAACAAGAGGTAGGTTTTTATCGAAAAATAAATATTCACTTCATTCAGTGGAGAGAGAGAGAGAGAGAGAGAGAGAGAGAGAGAGAGAAAATCCATATCACCGAGATATCCACTCAGGCACTCAGTCTCAGCCTGTTGTTGTTGTTGTTGTTGTTGAGCAGTGTGGGTACTGTATTGTTGTTCAAGTGGCGCGCGGGAAGAACTGAGCTCAGCTGTGTGGCCGTGTGAGTACTGTTGCGTGAGACATCTGGTGGACACTCCAGAAAATATCACGTATAAGTGAAAAAAATGTGTAAATTAAACATTTATTTGGATTTTGGACCCAGCGTTATTTCAAAAACTCATAAACAAAACTCGCGTCAATCGAGAGTTACCTGTATTCATTTTATGCGAGAAAAATTCGCTCATATGCGAATATCGGCGCTGGTGCGACTGGTTGGTGAGGTATGGTGACACACTAGAGGGTGCAGATAATGCTTTCCTGCATTTTCCTCGCCTATAATTAACCTTTTCCTCTCTGATCCTAAAGTTAATCCTCAGGGGTGGGTTTCATCATAGTGCTCTCCCAAGCGTGGTGACGTCACGCACAGTTGGGAGAATTTCTTGGGCGTGTTTCATCACCGCGCCACAAGCACTTCCAAGTAGGGGTGGGGGCGGTCTTGGGAGTAACCAGCGTTGCCAATCTTCCGCGTCGCTTTGACGTCTAATATGTCTTCAATTAACCTAAATTACACTTCTTATATATAATTATGGAATTATAAATATAAACAATTGATATTTAGTTGAAATACAGCGATAGTATCTTCATTGTAAGGAATATGTGCACGTATTTTTTTTCCGTCTGCATCTTCAACGGCACCACGGTGTAAACAAACATTTAGTGAGTCGTGAGTAGACCCTGGCCACCTCGCCACCATGGCCTGCAGCTTGTACTGTGCATCAAATAACACTTGCACATTGATGCTGTGGTAGTTCTTGCGGTTGACGTACACTTCTTCGTGCTCATGTGGGGCCACTATTCTTACGTGGGTGCCATCAACAGCACCCACCACACCGGGAAAACCAGCAATTTCGGCAAACTCCGCCTTCATTCTCTGCTGCTCCCCTCGGTTTAAAAGGAACCCCATGAACCGCCTCATATTCTCTTGTGTCACGAGAGCATCCACGGTCTGGGTGATGATTCTGCTGACTGTGGCCCGGGAAACTCCAAAGTCATCTGCGCTGCACTGCTGCATTTTCTCGGTGGCGAGGTATCGCAGAGTCAACGCCACTTTCAGCTCCGCTGTGACCGCACGGCTCCTCTCAGTCCTGTTGCCAATCACGTGTCGCACCAAGTCAGTGACGAACAACAGGCCAGCACGATCCACCCTGTACCTCTTCTTGAACTCGGTGTCATCGTACTCGTTAACCCTCTCGCGCACGATGACGCGTTTTGCGTCATCAAAGTAAAAGGTCCTGGCGCACGATGACGCGAATCGCGTCATAAAAGTAAAAAAAATTATTAAAAATTAAATTTTCGGTGAAAGTGCGTAAAATTTGGAGTGTCATTTGTTGGGATAAGTTTCTTAGAGGTAACATATGGCAACCTTTCTAAGGAACGTAAATGAGGAACGTGGAGCGATTTTTAGTTGTTAGCCTACTCTGACGGGAGATGAAAAAATACAGTTTTCTTGGTGTAACTCAGGAACTAATAGGCATATGAAGATTTTGAGGATACCATAAGAATCCTCACTAAATTCCGCTTTGAAACATATATTCGGCTAAAAAAGTTGGCCCACAAAATTTCGAGATAGCAAATGGGGAAGAGTTGGTACTTAGGATTTATTGTCTACAATACTCTATACGGAGACTTGAAACGAGTGTCTATTGTTTATATATATTTTTCCTCTATTTTTATTTGCGCATGTTCTAGTATCTTACTGTGCGCGAGAGGGTTAAAGATGTCCCTTCTTGGGCGAAAATTCCTTGGTCGGTGCTGGCGGGGTTGTTCACGGGCTGCCATGTTTACAGTCTGACGCTTGGAACCTTCCTTGGGAGCGCTTGGGAGACCCCGCACGGCCTCCCAAGGCGGCGAGCGAGATAGGCAGAGTTCCAAGGCTTGGGAGCTTTCGTGAAACATGCCCAAGGTTTCTTGCACGCTTGGGACTCCTTGAGCACACTTCCAAGGACTTGGGAACTTTGATGAAACCCACCCCTGGTACCTAATTATCAGCATGTATCGTAGACTTTGGGTGTGTCTCCCCGGAAGCAATCAATGTGCTTTATTGTTGCTTTAGTGCTTTATTATTCTGAAACGGTGCCGAAATAAATAGTTAGAGGGTTCTTAAACGGGTCGTGGAACATAACCCCCTATAATTAATGGGATGATAAGTTCGATATGTGAATTCACATTATGCGAGCTTTTTGCAGAACGTAACCCTCGCATATAACGAATACCACCTGTTGTACTTTGATGTATCTGTAGAATGTTTCCTGGGTCGTATATGAACAAAAACCTCACACTAGGCTACTGTTTAATCCCACTCCCCTGGCTTGAGACATTAGAACAGTCCCTCAGCAAGTTTGAATCCCTCTGGTGGGCTGATGTTAACCCGGTAGCAGCGACGGGCCAAATTTGTGGCTTCACCGTGTAGCAGCGATGGGCCAAATTTGTGGCTTCACCGTGTAGCAGCGACAGGCCAAATTTGTGGCTTCACCGTGTAGCAGCGACGGGCCAAATTTGTGGCTTCACCGTGTAGCAGCGACGGGCCAAATTTGTGCCATGATATAAACCCCCCAAAGTAAATAAAACATAATCTGATCACAAATGCTTTGATATATATTATGAAATGGTTTGTGTGAGGGGTGATTTTTTCTCATTTTTCTCTCTTAGAGGGACCATTAACCCATAGTGTGGTCTTTTGTCATAGATAGAGTTTTCTGCATTTCAAAGCTAACCATGTCATACCAGGAAAGGGAAATTTATTTCAATTTTTTAGAGCCTATGTTCTTTCCATTATAAACACTTCTCACTACCCTATTGCGTGAGTAATGTATTAGTACTTCTTTGCATCACAAAAAAATAACAGTAATTATAAGTTCAAGAAAATGGTTGGGTCAGGCAACACCGCTCGCTTCAAGGCCGTCTGTATTACAACCGTAGTTCTCAAGCTCAACATAATACTGGGGGCTTCATGGTGCAGTGGTTAGCACACTCGGCTCAACTGAGAGAGCCCGGGTTTGATTCCCGGGCGGAGTGGAAAAATTTGGGCGGCTTTTCTGATACCCTACGCCCCTGTCCACCCAGCAGTGTACCAGTTATTAATCGGGGGTTGTGTCCCGTCTCCTGGGGTCTGTTGCCTTCTATAATTCCTTCCCCTTCTGTCTCTCTCCGGCATATGACCACAGATGTTGCGCCCACTAAAAGAAACTTTCCCTGTTCCCTTCTGTAATTCTTTCCCCTTCTGTCTCTCTCCGGCATATGACCACAGATGTTGTGCCCACTAAAAGAAACTTTCCCTGTTCCCTTCTGTAATTCCTTCCCCTTCTGTCTCTCTCCAGCATATGACCACAGCTGTTGCGCCACCTAAACAAAGCTTTCCCTGTTCCCTTCTCCTGTAATTCTTTCCGCATATGACCACAGATGTTGTGCCACCTAAACCAAACTTTCCAACTGTTCCCTTCTCCTATAATTCCTTCCCCTTCTGTCTCTCTCCGGCATATGACCACAGATGTTGCGCCACCTAAACAAAACTTTCCCTGTTCCCTTCTCCTGTAATTCTTTCCCCTTCTGTCTCCGGCATATGACCACAGATGTTGCGCCCACTAAACCAAACTTTCCAACTGTTCCCTTCTCCTATAATTCCTTCCCCTTCTGTCTCTCTCCGGCATATGACCACAGATGTTGCGCCACCTAAACAAAACTTTCCCTGTTCCCTTCTCCTGTAATTCTTTCCCCTTCTGTCTCCGGCATATGACCACAGATGTTGCGCCCACTAAACCAAACTTTCCAACTGTTCCTCTCTCCTATAATTCCTTCCCCTTCTGTCTCTCTCCGGCATATGACCACAGATGTTGCGCCACCTAAACAAAACTTTCCCTGTTCCCTTCTCCTGTAATTCTTTCCCCTTCTGTCTCCGGCATATGACCACAGATGTTGCGCCCACTAAACCAAACTTTCCAACTGTTCCCTTCTCCTATAATTCCTTCCCCTTCTGTCTCTCTCCGGCATATGACCACAGATGTTGCGCCACCTAAACAAAACTTTCCCTGTTCCCTTCTCCTGTAATTCTTTCCCCTTCTGTCTCCGGCATATGACCACAGATGTTGCGCCCACTAAACCAAACTTTCCTACCGTTCCCTTCTCCTATAATTCCTTCCCCTTCTGTCTCTCTCCAGCATATGACCACAGATGTTGTGCCACTTAAACAAAACTTTCCAACTGTTCCCTTCTCCTATAATTCTTTCCCCTTCTGTCTCTCTCCAGCATATGACCACAGATGTTGCGCCCACTAAACAAAACTTTCCAACTACAACATAATACTGTGATGCTTCCGACTATCAGTTTTCATTTCCGATTACTCTGAAGCGTAATTTACAATTCCTTATGCCTTACTGATTATAGAATCGAGGAGTAATTACCTAGGAGAAAGTAACTTACCTTCTTGTATAATGATTTTTGTTGGAATGCAGACAAATGTACAGAAAGGCTCTTTAACATCCATTTAAAACTACCAAGACTCGTCAAATTATTGCTCTTCACTGTCAATGAACAATGTTACACACACAAACAAAAATAAAGGGCGCATAAGCCCTCAAAAGAGCTTGCGTATATATACGTACTAAACACTGCCCTAAGAGGTACGTATATGCATGTACTAAACACTGTACGGGTTAAGAATCGTGATCCTCGCTGCTACAGGGTTAAAAGTCGCTAAAATACAGTACTTTGATGTGACTGCTGAATGTTTCCTGGGTCATATATGAACAAAAACCTCACACTAGCTTCCTCCCTCTCCGTTCCATCCTTCTTGCCTCTTAAACAAGGCGTCACAGTGCAGGGCGGCGTTAACATGAGCCCAATCAGAGTGGGATGGACGCAGGAGAGGTTTGAATTTAATCTGGGTTTTGATGACACAATATTAACTATATCCTCGGATTGGTATTATAAGACACTTTCACTTCTCACGTCAACTATGTACCGTATTTCTGAAGGTCAAAGAGGGGGGCAATCGGGTTCTAATGAGTGTTTCTTCTTGTTCATGGTACAGAGGAAGGGTCACACTTCCACCAGGTCATAAAACTATACTCCTGGAAATGTCAAAGACTCCTAGGAAATCCTTGCCAAATATGTGTTTCTTTAGGTTCAGGGTACAGAGGAAGGGTCAAACTACCACCAGGGTCCTAAAACTACCCCTGGAAATACCCAAACTCCTACGAAAGCCTTGCCAAATATGTTTTTTTAGGTTCATGGTACAGAGGAAGGGTCAAACTACCACCAGGGTCATAAAACTACTCCTGGAAATACCCAAAACTCCCTTGAAAGCCTTGTCAAATGTGTGTTTCTTTAGGTTCACGGTACAGAGGAAGGGTCACACTACCACCAGGATCATAAAACTACCCCCTGAAAATGCATAAAACTCCCTCGAAAGCCTTGTCAAATGTGTGTTTCTTTAAGTTCATGGTACAGAAGAATGATCAGACTACCACAAGTGTCCTAAAACTACCCCTGGAAATGCCCCAAACTCCTACGAAAGCCTTGCCAAATATGTTTCTTTAGGTTCATGGTACAGAGGAAGGGTCACACTACTACCACCAGGGTCATAAAACTACCCACTGGAAATGCCCTAAACTCCCTTGAAAGCCTTGTCAAATGTGTGTTTCTCTAGGTTCACGGTACAGAAGAATGGTCACACTACCACCAGGGCCATAAAACTACCCCCTGGAAATGCCCTAAACTCCCTTGAAAGCCTTGTCAAATGTGTGTTTCTCTACGTTGACGGTACAGAAGAATGGTCACCAGGGCCATAAAACTACCCCTGGAAATGACCCAAACTCCTACGAAAGCTTTGCCAAATGTGTGTTTCTTTAGGTTCATGGTACAGAGGAAGGGTCACACTACCACCTGTGTCTTAAAACTACCCCTGGACATACCCTACACACACTCGCCACTCAATTCACTCACCTAGAGGGTGGGTACTTTCATGAGTCCAAAGTACCTTGATACACTTCCTGATGTCCAGCACTTTATAGTTCTTATCAAAAGTTAGCCTGTTCTCACGCCAAGCATCTGCTAGTTAAGTCTTTCTCCTCGGGTGCACCTTCTGAAAGCCCCGGTCCATGTTCAGATGTTTCCGTACAGTGCCACTATTCATATCAAAAGTTACCCTGTTCTCACGCCAAGCATCTTTCTTTCTCCTTAAACATGATATTATTGTACCGTGTGGGACCCAGCCTCCTGGTACTGAAGGGAAGTGTGTGGTGTGCTGTATATGTTAAGTATATGCGGTTACGGGTATGTGGTACCTAACATTGGGACCTGTTTGGGTGAGCTACGAGTGCGGATCTTTGCTCTCTATCTCCAGAGTCTGTGTAGTCCACTGTAAGTCAGATTATACTGCTTACTGTACTAGGAATTACTTTCTGAATAAAGCCTGTATTCTTGAACTTAATGACGCCACAGTTTGCTTGTTTGAAAAGCTGTTATGATTGTTTCCCGAAGCCACAGAGAAGGCTAACCGGGTTTTCATGGGTGGTTTAACCGTTCATGGTGCAGAGGGAGTGTAAAACTATCACCAGGGTCACAAAAGTCCACGAAACCACTGTAGGATCTATGACGAGAGGCTTCCCAGCTCTTATTATGACTTTTGTAGGGCCGTAGAGAAGATAAATAGGGATTTCATGGGTAATTTTCCCATTCATGGTGCAGAGGGAGTGTATAGCTATCACCAGGGTCACCACACAGTCCATTGAAAGCCCAGGCATTTCCAGGGCTAGTTTGATGACCCTGGTGGTAGTTTAACCCTTCTACAGGGGACTTCGTGGTACAGTGGTCAGCACACTCGGCTCACAACCGAGAGAGCCCTGGTTCGATTCCTGGGCGGAGTGGAAAAATTTGGGCGGCTTTTCCGACACCCTTCGCCCCTGTCCATCCAGCAGTGAATGGGTACTACCAGGTATTAATTGGGGGTTGTGTCCCGTCTCCTGGGATCTGTTCCCTTCTCCTATAATTCCTTCCCCATCTGTCCCTCTCCGGCATATGACCACAGATGTTGCACCGACTGAACAAAACGTTACAACTTAACCCTTCTACTGTACCAAGAACCTAAAAAACACTCATTATATTTGTTGTATTAGTGTTGTATTCTTAAACATTTCGTCCCCCGAGTGCGGTAAACTGACAGGGCTTTCATAGGAGTTGCGGGCATTTCCAGGGGTAGTTTGATGACCCTGGTTGTAGCAAGACCTTTCCTCTTTACCATGAACCTATAAACCAGTTCGGCGGTGGCCGAACTGGTAGCGTACTGGACCCACATTCGCCGCGTGATGGACGACGCGGGCTCGAATCCTCACGCTACCACTCGGATTTTTCAGTCACCGCCGAGTGGCTTAAAACTACCCACATGCTGTCCTGAAGACCACCCATCAACCCGGACTCTAGAGGAAGCCGTCCAAGCGAATCAAGAACGAGTTCCGGGGGGCAGCATGAGCCAATGCAAGATGGCGCCACTATAAATACTCGCCTGCGCCAGAACGGGCTGGGCCGACCATCAGGCCCCACCTGGAAGAAGCCTTGGGCCGACCATCAGGCCCCACCGGGAAGATGCCTACCGGCGCAATAGGCCACAACGTAAAAAAGAAAAGAAAAAAAAAAAAAAAAAAAATCTCCTTTACGGCCTTTGGAAGTAGCTGATGTGAGGAGCGGAAATGTCCGAGGCTCACATTCTTGAAAAAGCCATCCCGAGAGACTTGTATTTAAGGCTTCCGTAGGAGGTTTGGGCATTTCCAGGGGTAGTTTTATGACCCTGGTGATAGATTAACCCTTCCTATGTACCTTGAACCTTCAAAACCACTCAATTAGAACCCGATTGATCTCCTTTTTGGCATCTGAGTCACATTCTTAAAAAATATTGTTCCAAGCGCACACATTTGACAGGCTTTTGTAGGAGTTGTGAGAATTTCCAGGGGCAGTTTGATGACCCAGGTGGTAGTTTTAACTTTCTCCTTACCGTGAATCTTAAAACAAGACTCGTGAGAACTTGATTGATCTCCTTATTGACCTTTGCAAGTAGCTGACATGAGGGGCGGAAGGGTCTGCTTCATAGATCTTAGGAAGGAAAGTTTGAGACGTACTTTGAATCAGCTCCTTGACGACAGTAGACTCCACGGCTGGCGTTCCTTCCTCAAATTCCAGACTTTCCTCCTCTGTGATGTACCTTTCTTTCTCTCAGTTCTAATCATTCCTTCTTTATTTAGTTTTATTTATATATATATCCTCATCATCATGTTTTACTTCCCTTTACTTACCTTAATCTCTCTCTTCTCCGCCTCCTCCTCCTCCTCCTCACTTTCCTCCTCTCATACGTACATCCTTCTCGGTAAATCCTTTTCACTGTATCGTATATATAGAGTTCCATTATTTGCTTGTTTCCCTTCCTCCTCATCTCTTAACGAGGCTTACGGCAGAGAAATCCTAAGGCACGGTGACCTATTGTTACGTATATTAGAGTACGGTAACACACTGAGAACAGATTACGAGACTTCCAGCCCTCCGCTCATCCTATGCAAGGTTTATTTTCCCTTGCAAGTAACTATATCTTGTTCTTCCTTTCCCCCCTTGCTAACTAGAACATAATTATTGTTATATTGCTCGTCATGATGTACGTCACAAGGGAAAGTGACCCTCCGTCTGCCCCATAAAAGTTGAGCTTCCATTTTGATTCGTCCCTCGTTCATCCTTGGAGGGGTAGTCTGTCTGTCTTTCCCAGTGCAAATTAGAGTTAAATTGCTATGTTATGATACTAATTGCAAGGCGAAAGAGACCCTCTGTACACTTTACACAAGGGTCGCCATTCCTAATGTCACCTCACTTCTCTGCTGTACGCCTCAAATGTTTTAGTCTGTGATATGTTATCTGCTTTCTCTTTGTCTAAGGTATTTATGTCATAGTAATAATCTCATGTCTGTCTTATTTTCTTCTTGTTTCCACGTCTTTTATTTCATATGTTCTTATTGTCTCTTAATTTCCATTGCTTTTTCAATGACTTTTGAGCTCTTTATGTATACAATCTCTCCTCTTGTTAGTTCCCTTCGTTGTCTTCTCTTATATCTCAATATCTTGTTTCCAATTCATATATAATTCTTTTTATATTATAAGTTTTTTTTTCTGTATGAAAATTGGTTCCTCCCTTTAATATATATAGAATTAGCTTAAGTCAATTATACCTAAAAAAGTGTCCGG
>NC_066525.1:0-65000 GCF_024679095.1 Eriocheir sinensis
CACAGAAATCCCTTGTCAAATATGTGAGCTTAAGTGCTGAAATGGTTTATTTAAGTATGCCCCAAAATTTGTTAATCAGAGAAAGGTTTACATTTTCTGCAAACTGAAAAGGGTCAAACTGCCACCAAGGTCTTAAAGCTACCCGTGGAAAGGCACAGGAGTCCCATGAAAGCCTAGTCAAATATATGCAAGCTTGGGCGCCAAAATGTTATGTTAATCTTAACCCAGTAGCAGCGGGGATCATGTTTCTTAATGGTCCCTCTAAGCGAGAAAAATGAGAAAAAATCACCCCTCACACAAACCATTTCATAATATATATATCAAAGTATTTGTGATCAGATTATGTATCATCTATTTTGGGGGGTTTAAATCATGGCACAAATTTGGCCCGTCGCTGCTACACAGTAAAGCCACAAATTTGGCCCGTCGCTGCTACCGGGTTAAAATATGTCTGGAATTAGGAAGGTTTACACTTGCAGAAGACTTCACGCTAAATGAATTCATGTCCAACAGCACTATGAGACCTCTACCCATAATAATCCATATGAAAAAGTTTTGATTGCAACGAAAGAAATCAGTCGGTACCTTAACCCGCTGTGTGTGAGGATGGTACTGTTGTCTCCTTCCCCGACACACACACACCGCCTCCTGCAGTCATCTTCCTCCTCTTCACAGCATCGACCATCTGGCTGCCTGGAAGAAACTCTGTTGTTAGTCTAATGAAGGTTACATTTTCTGAGTCTACATGAGTTTGTGATTATCCAGGATGAGTGAGACAGAAGTTGGTGTTCAGAGATGCTCCCACCTCTCTCATTAACTATTTCCAAATGTTAAAAAGAGATCAGCGATGTTCTAATGAGTGTTTTATTAGGTTCATGGCACAGAAGAAGGGTCAAGCTACACTTTCGCCTCTCTCATTAACTATATCCAAGTGCTAAAAAAGAGATCAGCGATGTTCTAATGAGTGTTTTATTAGGTTCATGGCACAGAAGAAGGGTCAAGCTACCACAGGATCATTAAACCAGTAGCAGCGACGGGATAAATTTGTGGCTTCACCGAGTAGCAGCGAAGAGCCTGGGAGTGTATGTTACCGGGCTACCAGTGAAGGGATATCCAGCACACCAATACCACATGGGAAACACTCCACTATCCACCACAGAGCCAGAGAGAGACCTGGGAGTGTATGTTACCAGGCTACCAGTGAAGGGATATCCAGCACACCAATACCACAAATGGAAACACTCCACTATCCACCACAGAGCCAGAGAAAGACCTGGGAGTGTATGTTACCAGGCTACCAGTGAAGGGATATCCAGCACACCAATACCACATGGGAAACACTCCACTATCCACCACAGAGCCAGAGAGAGACCTGGGAGTGTATGTTACCAGGCTACCAGTGAAGGGATATCCAGCACACCAATACCACATGGGAAACACTCCACTATCCACCACAGAGCCAGAGAGAGACCTGGGAGTGTATGTTACCAGGCTACCAGTGAAGGGATATCCAGCACACCAATACCACATGAGAAACACTCCACTATCCGCCACAGAGCCAGAGAGAGACCTGGGAGTGTATGTTACCAGGCTACCAGTGAAGGGATATCCAGCACACCAATACCACATGGGAAACACTCCACTATCCACCACAGAGCCAGAGAGAGACCTGGGAGTGTATGTTACCAGGCTACCAGTGAAGGGATATCCAGCACACCAATACCACATGGGAAACACTCCACTATCCTCCACCGAGCCAGAGCGAGACCTGGGATGGTATGTTACCAGGCTACCAGTGAAGGGATATCCAGCACACCAATACCACATGGGAAACACTCCACTATCCGCCACAGAGCCAGAGAGAGACCTGGGAGTGCATGTTACCAGGCTATCAGTGAAGGCCAAATCCATGCCAATCACAGTGGCCGGGTTAAAAGTGTCACAAGTAAATTAAATATGAATGGTAAAAATCCAGGATAAAGAGATAGAGCTCACCTTCCGGTTCCTGCGTCTCTGCTTCTTGTCTCTTGCCTCCACGTGCTTGAGTCGTCTCTCCCTCCGCCTCGCTTCACCTCCTCGTCCTAGTGCTCCTCCTCCGTTCCCCGGCCAGCCAGGGGAGGAGGAGGGGAAGAGACGAAAATTAGTGCAAAACCCTAAATAGAGGGTGCAAAACCTATTACAATCTCGCCACCTTCGTAAAGAAACCGCCCAAGTCGTTATTTTCTATTTTTCAAGAAGAGAATGTCATCATCTCATTTGGCTTAAGATTTAGGCAGAAATAAAAAGGCAATTCTAGAACACTCAAACCCTGAATATCTAAGACAACTTAACAAAAATGGAAATCACTGAAAAATGACTTAGGCAATTACTTTAAGAGGGTGACGATATAACAGCAGGAGGTGTGTGTGGGGGAGGGGGTGGAGGAGGAGGGGGAAAAGATAGGAAAGAAGGCCATGCTCTTTGCACCTCTGTGACATGTGCACCGCGGGGAGACTTGACATGAGAGCCCCGCCCCGCCCAACGGTGTTACGACGTCGGGATGACATCAGCTTCACTCATTCTCTCTTCTGCCACCACTATGACATGTGCACCTCAAGGGAGGCAGATCCTCAATCCGACTGAACGACAAACAACCCAGACAGTGGTTCAGGCCACCCTAGCCAGCCACATTCCGCCGAAACGGAGTGGAGGTGTCGGCGCAACCCTCCTCACCTTAGGGCTGCCGCCCCCAGCTTCATGAGTCCCCCCACTCCCAAACGGGTGTTACGACGTCGGGATGGTCTCGCCGGATCTCGGGACGGACAGATTCACACAAGGAGGTAAAGGAAGTTGAAGGAGGAGGAGGAGGAGGAGGCAGGCTGAGAAAAGATTAAGGTTCGTTAGAAAGTAAAAAGTTTTTAATAGAAGGCAAAAATGAAGCCAAACCCTCAGAATGTCATAGTGAGGTACTTAACTTAGTAATGCAGAGCTCTTCCTCCTCTTGCTGTGGTCTGGGCAGGGCAGCCCCTTGCTTGCTGTGGAGGGCAGCACTCCCACAGCAGCTGAGGAGAGGGAAGGAAGTGGTCACACCAAGGTCCATATCATTAACCCGGTAGCAGCAACAGGCCAAATTTGTGCCATGATATTTACCCCCCAAAATAGATGATACATAAACTGATCACAAATGCTTTGATATATATTATGAAATGGTTTGTGTGAGGGGTGATTTTTTCTCATTTTTCTCACTTGGAGGGACCGTTAAGAAACATCAACCCCGCTGCTACCGGGTTAAACCACCCCTGGGAATGCCTGAAACTCCTATAAAAGCCTTAAAAATGTGAGCTTGGGCGCCAAAATATTTAAGAAAATGACCCAGAGAAGCTGGCAATGATTCGAACACATGAAGAGAGGAGAGGGCGGAGTGCTGAGGATGGTGGAGGATAAGGAGGACAGTTAGAAGACCCAAGGATAACATGGAGAGGAACAGTGACACAAGACCTGGAAGTGTTAGAAAGAGGAAGGATTAGCATTGGACCCAGCAAAATGGAGGAGCATCAAGGCAAGTCCGCCATCAAGACTGGAAGGACTATAAACAAAGAAGAAGGAGAATATGGAGCAGCTAACGACTCTGTGTATATCTGAGGTAGTGTTACAGAGGCAACCAAACCAAGGCGGAGTTCTGTTTTTGGTGGCACCTGGCAGCTGAATTCTTGCTAGAGTGGTGTTGGGTTACTTGGCCAAAGTGACATAGATGAGCGCTGAGGCCATATGCAGCTTTAGCCTATGCCCCAAAGCTTTCCATGAACACCTCCATACAAAACAGCAATAGAGAAGGAATTAACACCTTGACTGTGGATTTCCTACAAGAGGACATCACCAAGCTACAGGAATGGAACAAAAGTGGCTCCTACAATTCAATGAGGAAAATTGTAAAGTCCTGCACCTTGGGAGGGGATATCCAGCACACCAATACCACATGGGAAACACTCCACTATCCACCACAGAGCCAGAGAGAGACCTGGGAGTGTATGTTACCAGGCTACCAGTGAAGGGATATCCAGCACACCAATACCACATGGGAAACACTCCACTATCCACCACAGAGCCAGAGAGAGACCTGGGAGTGTATGTTACCAGGCTACCAGTGAAGGGATATCCAGCACACCAATACCACATGGGAAACACTCCACTATCCACCACAGAGCCAGAGAGAGACCTGGGAGTGTATGTTACCAGGCTACCAGTGAAGGCCAAATCTATGCCAATCGCAGTGGCCGGGTTAAAAGTGTCACAAGTAAATTAAATATGAATGGTAAAAATCCAGGATAAAGAGATAGAGCTCACCTTTCTGTTCCTGCGTCTCTGCTTCTTGTCTCTTGCCTCCCTGTGCTCGAGTCGTCTCTCCCTCCGCCTCCCTTCACCTCCTCGTCCTAGTGCTCCTCCTCCGTTCCCCGGCCAGCCAGGGGAGGAGGAGGGGAAGAGAAGAGACAAAAATTAGTGCACATCCCTAAATAGAGGGTGCAAAACCTATTACAATCTCGCCACCTTCGTAAAGAAACCGCCCAAGTCGTTATTTTCTATTTTTCAAGAAGAGAACGTCATCATCTCATTTGGCTTAAGATTTAGGCAGAAATAAAAAGGCAATTCTAGAACACTCAAACCCTGAATATCTAAGACAACTTAACAAAAATGGAAATCACTGAAAAATGACTTAGGCAATTACTTTATGAGGGTGACGATATAACAGCAGGTGTGTGTGGGGGAGGGGGTGGAGGAGGAGGAGGGGGAAAAGATAGGAAAGAAGGCCATGCTCTTTGCACCTCTGTGACATGTGCACCGCGGGGAGACTTGACATGAGAGCCCCGCCCCGCCCAACGGTGTTACGACGTCGGGATGACATCAGCTTCACTCACACTCGCTTCTGCCACCACTATGACATGTGCACCTCAAGGGAGGCAGATCCTCAATCCGACTGAACGACAAACAACCCAGACAGTGGTTCAGGCCACCCTAGCCAGCCACATTCCGCCGAAACGGAGTGGAGGTGTCGGCGCAACCCTCCCCACCTTAGGGCTGCCGCCCCCAGCTTCATGAGTCCCCCCACTCCCAAACGGGTGTTACGACGTCGGGATGGTCTCGCCGGATCTCGGGACGGACAGATTCACACAAGGAGGTAAAGGAAGTTGAAGGAGGAGGAGGAGGAGGCAGGCTGAGAAAAAGATTAAGGTTCATTAGAAAGTAAAAAGTTTTAAATAGAAGGCAAAAATGAGGCCAAACCCTCAGAATGTCATAGTGAGGTACTTAACTTAGTAATGCAGAGCTCTTCCTCCTCTTGCTGTGGTCTGGGCAGGGCAGCCCCTTGCTTGCTGTGGAGGGCAGCACTCCCACACCAGCTGAGGAGAGGGAAGGAAGTGGTCACACCAAGGTACATATCATTAACCTGGTACCAGCGAACGGTGAAATTTTTGCCATGATATAAACCCCCAAAAATAGATGATGCATAAACTGATCACAAATAAGTTGATGTATATTGTGAAATGGTTTGCATGAGTGATGATATTTTTCTCATTTTTCTTGCTTAGAGGGAGTGGCCTTTAAGAAACATGTTCCCCGCAGCTACCACCAGCGGGTTAAACAAAGCAGGTTTCCATTACAATTAAATATTTCCAAAAAAACAAAGAGATTACAGGTTTTCATGAGTCTCCGTTCCAGATGCAGAGGTCTTGAAAAACTATCACCGGCATCACAAAACAGTACACAAGAATCCCAGTACACTCAATCAACCAATCAATAATGGCATACGCAGGGGGGCACGTCGCTTCACCCACCCTACGACACTTGACCCAGGAGTGTCAGCTGAGGTAAGGGAAACTAATCCCATCACTTATACCTCCTTACTGGGATATAATAATAATAATAATAATCTTTTGTATATAGACATAGAAATAACTCCATTGGACTTGATATTCTGCTGAGGCAATACTACAGCATGTTTAAGCCAGCAGCAGCATACCTAGTTGATATATTAATGAAAACCTTGTAATTTATAAGTAAATCTTGGTGATAAATTTGCAAAGAACAAAATACCTGGCTGATATATTAAATGAAAACCTTGTAAATATATAGGTACAGAAGACTGAGAATATGTTTGAAGGGAGGAGGAGGAGGAGGAGGAGGAGGAGGAGGGAGGGAAGAGAAGAAAGGGAAAGGAAGGGAAAGGAGAAGAAAAGGAAGGGAAAGGAAGGGAAAGGAGAAGAAAAGGAAGGGAAAGGAAGAGAAGAAAATTAAGGGAAAGAAGAAGAAAAGGAAGGGAAAGGAAGAGAAGAAAAGGAAGGGAAAGGAGAAGAAAAGGAAGGGAAAGGAAGAGAAGGAAGAAAATAACAAAATAAGGGTAGAAAGAAAAGGAGGAATGTAGAGAATGGAAGAAAAGAAGGGAGAGGAAAATGCTAAGAGAAGGAGGAACAAGGGAAGAGAAGGAAGGGAAGGAAGAAGAGAAAATATATTACTAATGAAAACCTTGCAATATATTAGTAAAGAAAACCTTGGTAACAGTTAATCAAATACCTGGTTGATAAAAGTGAAAACCTTGTTAGTATATAAGAAAACCTACCTAGTTGACAGAACAGTAATGGCACATAGTAAATATAGTACCCAGTTCATAAAATAATAGTACCTAGTTGACATAATAGTACTGAAAACCTTTGCTTTCTATCATACACCCATGCAGCAGGTAAAATCACATACACACCTTTCGTAGAGCTGCCCTGCCGCCAATACTCCATCCCGGGTCACTTGTACAGGCGCCGTAACCAGGTCAGTTCAGTGCAGTGTAGTTCGGAGGGAGTGCCTTTGCAGCGGCCCCTCTAAATGGTCTTCTTGTGCCTGGCTGAATTTTAAGCGATTCTTCCAAAAGTCTTGAGTATATTTAATTTCCTCCCTTCTGTTTGTTTCCAGTTCTGTTCGGAGGGTTGCCTTTGCCCCTCTAAATGGTCTTCTTGTGCTTGGTTGTGCTGCCTTCTCTTCTCTGATTTTTAAGCGATTCTTCTAAAATTCTTGAGTATATTTAATATCCTCCCTTCTGATAAAGTTTACAGTTCAGTTCAGTGCAGTTCGGAGCCTCCACTTCTTGATTTTCTTGTGCCTGGTTGAGTGCTGCCGTCTCTTCTCAGATTTTAAGCGATTCTTCCAAAATTCTTGCATATATTTAATTTCCTTCCTTCTGTTTATGCATGTTTCAAGTTTCTTGATTAAAGCTGCAATATGGTAGTAGTAGTAGTAGTAGTAGTAGTAGTAGTCTGTGTAAAAGGGAGGGGTCCAGTAACCTGTGTATTGTAAAAGAGGTCAGTTTTCTTTTCTTCTTCTCTTCTTCCCCATTCTTCTGATCAGGTCTTTCTTGACTTCACAGTCTTATTGCTTCTTTACATAACAATAGTTCTAAAATGTCCACCTTGTTTTCTTGGTATGGCTGTGCTAGTATTGTGTGTAGTAGCATGTCGTGGTAGGTATTGGGTGCTGTAATCTTATGTTTCTGCCCCTTACATGTTGTGTCAGGGCAACTGTGGAAGAAGGAGAATAAGAGTTATAGGCTGGTATTACAAGACACTTTGCCATATCACATCAGCTATTTCTAAAGGACAAAGAGGGGATCCATCAGGTTCTATAGGTTCCTGGTACAGAAGAAGGGTCAGACTACCACCAGGGTCATAAAACTACCTCTGGAAATGCCCACAAGTCCTACAAAAGCCTTGGCAAATATGTGTTCTTGGGTGGGGAAATGTTTTGTAATACGACCCATAGACACGGTCCCGTCACGCTGGTGGCTTGCCAGGTAACACAATACGTAACACTGTCCCTGAACACACGTCACACGCCTTCCCCGCCCGTCACAATGCGTAGACGTAACACAGTACCATATATCACCGTGACGAAGCTGTATAGTGTGGCAGGTAACGAAATAACGTAACACTAGTCTAGGGTACCCAATCACTGTCTGGCAATGCGTAACACCTTCAACCCGTCACACGCCTCCCTGACCGTCACCTTAATGCGTAGACGTAACACAGTACCATATATCACCATAGATTGTTGGGTCGTGACGTGGTGTGTGGTGGACGTGCCGTCCGTGAGCTCTTGAAATAAGGTCTTTAAAATTGTAAACTGAGTGGTAAACAAAGAGAAACATGGAGAATAAACGAATGGATGGTGGGACTGAGAGGAAACCTGCAGGCAGAACAACAACAGAAATATCTGAAGAGGAAAGGAAGGAAAGTACAGGGGATGTGTGTGGGAGATGCAGTAAAATGGTAAGAGAAAAGGATATGGCAATTTTATGTGATATATGTGAGACATGGTACCATGCTAAGTGTGAAAAAATACCACCAGATGTTTATAAGTTTATGGTGGAAGAAGAGGCTGGATCTCAATTTACTTGGCATTGTATTTCCTGCAAGAAAGGATGTGCCAAACTAAAATCATATATAGAAAAGCTGGAGAAGACACAAGCAGATTTAATTGAGAAACAGGAGATAATCCAGGTTGAGGTTCAGGAGATACGTGAAGCAGTCAAAGTGGATAAAGAAGTTCTTGATGATGTTATTGGTAGGGTGGGGGTTCTGGAGGCCAAGGAAATGACAGACAAGGAGAGTATGCAAGATTTGAGTTCACGGATGGAAAGAGTTGAAATTAATTTATCAGACTTGAAGGAGTCAACCAAAAAAGAGATGAAGGAAGGAGAGAGGACATATGGGGAACATCAGGTGTCTCAGGGAATACAGAAAGAAATGGATATGAATACAGTATTTGAGGAACTAAATGATAAGAAGAAGAGTGAAAATAACATTGTGGTATACAATGTTCCAGAGTGTGACTCAAGTATGTTTCAGGAAAGAATTAAACATGACAGACAGATTATGAAACAAATTTTGAATGCATGTGGGATTCATGAAGAGAAGATGGCAAGAGTGGTAAGGCTCGGGAAAAAGAAGGAAGGCAGAGGAAGGCCCGTCCTAACTGTGTTGACTGATCCAGAAGTGAGAAATGATTTATTTAGAAACGTTAAAGAATTGGCCAAGGATGACAACTTGAAGAACTTTAGAGTGGCCTATGACTTAACCAGGAGGGAAAGACAATTGGATCAGGACTTGTTGGAAAAAGCAAAAAACTTAACGGAGACAGGGAAGGGGAAGCATGTGGTCAGAGGTCCACCCTGGAACAGAAGAGTTGTCAAGGTGGAGGAGCAAGGGTCACGGCCAGTGTAGAAGATAGTGTTGGTACACTAGGGGTTGGTGGTGTTAAAAATGTAAATAGTAAGTTTATTGTTATGTTTACAAATGTGGATGTATATACTTGTGATAAGATTTTGGAATTGAAGTTATTACTGGATACCATGAGTGAAAAACCAAGTGTGATTGCTTTATCTGAAGTTAAACCAAAGCATTTTAGATACAAGAGAAATATAGTAGAATATAATATTGATGGATATGAGATAGAGGAAACTAATATCTTTGGTAATGTTGGCAGAGGTCTACTGATATATGTGAAAAATGGTATCACATATAACAAGGTTGATTTAGTCTCAAATTTTTGTGAATATTGCTGTTTGGAAATTGTGCTTCAAGGAGAAAAGATAATTTTAACATTAATATACAGGAGTCCAAACAGCCTGGAGAGAAACAATCATTTGCTTCTAGACCTGTTTCAAGAGATGAATGAGATGAAAGCAACTTATAAGATTATAACTGGGGATTTTAATTTGCCACAAATAAATTGGGAAAATTACACCACTAACACTGGAATAAATGATTTTGGAACTACATTCATGGAGAAGGTGCGTGATTGCTTTTTGATGCAACATGTGAAGGATGTTACCAGGGTGAAAGGAGAACATATGGGTAACACTCTGGACTTGTTCTTCACTAATGAAGAGTCAATTGTGGAAGAAGTTATGATTGGGAATCCTTTGGGGAGAAGTGATCATGCCGTGATTCACGCTGTGTGTGACATGGAGGAGACTCTGGCTCAAGAAAAGAAGACAATTTATTTGTATGAAAAAGCCGATTATGAGTTGTTGAGAAGGGAACTGGAGATAGACTGGAAGGAATACTTATCTGATGCTACTAATATAGAAGAAATGTGGAGTAAATTTAAGTCAAAGTTACATGTTGCAATAGAAAAGAGTGTGCCTACAAGAAGGATAGGGAATTTTAAGCAATACAGGAAGAGGACAAATGAAAATTTACAAATGAACAAGAAATTGTGGTCTAAGATAAAAAGAAAACAGAGGTTATGGATGAGAATGAAATCTCTAAAAGGGAATTTGAATGCATTCAGCAGGACAATGTATATGGAGACCGAGAAAGAGTACAGGAGACTGAACAATCAAATCAGAAAAGAAACACGAAATGCTGTGAAGGTTAAGGAAAAAGAAATAGCTAAAAACGTAAAAGAGAATCCCAAAGTATTTTGGAAATATGTCCAGAGTAAGGTAAAAAGTAAACCCAGGATTCCTGACTTACAAAAGGGCATTGCTGAAGATGGTAAAACTGAAAATGAATCGGAGAAAGTTGAAATTTTAGCAGAACAATTTTCAAAAGTCTTTGTGGAAGAGCCAAAAGGCAAAGTGCCAGACTGTGAAGTGAAGAGTATACCAACCTTGACTCATCTAGAAATTACTAAAGTAAAAATTAAAAAGATCATTGAAAATCTAAAAAAGCATAAATCACCTGGACCTGATGGGATACACCCTAGAATCATAAAGGAGGCTATGGAACAACTATTAGTGCCCTTAGAAATACTTTATCAATACTCCTTTACACACAAGGAACTCCCTCAGGATTGGCTCATTGCACATATTACTCCCATATATAAAAAGGGTGCCAAGTGTATCCCAGAAAACTATAGACCAGTCAGCTTGACAAGTGTCATATGTAAGATTTTTGAGACTATAATAAGGGAGGAGATAATGACGCACATGAGATCATATAATTTGTTTAGTGAAAAACAATATGGATTTATCCCGGGACGGTCAACGGTGCTCCAACACATAAAAGTTATGGACAAGTGGACTGAAACTATTGATGATGGTTATGCAATTGATGTAATATATTGCGATTTTATGAAGGCATTTGATAGAGTGGCACATAAAAGGCTTATAAGTAAAATTAAGAGTTATGGAATTGGAAAAGAGTACCAGGAATGGATTACAGCTTTTCTAACACAGAGAAAACAAAGAGTGGTGGTGAAGGGGGAAATGTCAAGTTGGAAGCCAGTGATAAGTGGAGTGCCGCAGGGGTCTGTTCTCGGGCCATTGCTGTTTGTAATATTCATAAATGATCTCCCTGATAAAATATCAAATGATAGTGAAGTATATATGTATGCGGATGATACTAAGATCTTTAGATGCATTAAAGAAGAAGATGACTGTCGGAAGTTGCAGCAAGATGTGTTAGACTTATATTCATGGAGTGAAAAATGGTTATTAAGATTTCATCCAGACAAATGCAAATACATGAGAATAGGAAGAACATCTGTTGAAGATCAAGGATATCACATGGAGAAACAGTTAATGAGGATTACTACAGAGAAAGATGTGGGTGTCATTATAAACAATAAACTAAGTTGTGCTGACCATCTAGTAGAAAAATTAAATAAAGCCAATAATTTAGTGGGAATAATTAGAAGAACTTTTGTTTCATTGGATTCTGAAATATTTAAATCCTTGTTTAAGGCACTAGTAAGACCACACATTGAATACGCCAACCAAGTATGGAGTCCTTACTTGGTGAAAGACATTGAAATTGTGGAAAACGTTCAGCGAAGGGCTACTAGGATGGTGCCTGAACTCAAGGGACTTTCCTACGAAGAGAGACTGAGGAAGCTGAGACTGCCCACACTGGCATATAGAAGAGCAAGGGGAGATCTAATTGAGGCCTATAAGATACTCACTGGGAAATATGATGATGCATGTACCAGAGGAATATTGAAACTTAGAGAAGAAAGCAGGAGTAGGGGAAATTCATTGAAACTGTTTAAGTCAAGATCACGGTTGGATGTAAGGAAGTATGCTTTCCCAAGTAGAGTAGTGAATAATTGGAATCAACTGCCTGAGTGGGTGGTGACGGCAACAACAGTGATTCAGTTTGAATCCAGACTCGATAAATTCTGGGCTAACCAAGATTTGAAATATAATTACAAGGCTCAAATCGTCCACCACACACTGCCACAAGTTGTTAACGTAGATCTGGAGTCACAGGCGTAAGCCTCTTCCAGGAGGTCTTCTGTAAGTATCTGTAAGTATCTGTAAGTGACGAAGCTATATAGTGTGGCAGGTAACGAAATAATAACGTAACACTAGTTTAGGGTACGAAGTCACTGTCTGGCAATGCGTAACACCTTCAACGCGTCACACGCCTCCCTGACCGTCACCTTAATGCGTAGATGTAACACAGTACCATATAGCACCGTGACGAAGCTATATAGTGTGGCAGGTAACGAAATAACGTAACACTAGTCTAGGGTACCCAATCACTGTCTGGCAATGCGTAACACCTTCAACCCGTCACACGCCTCCCTGACCGTCACCTTAATGCGTAGACATAACAAAGTACCATACATCACCGTGACGAAGCTGTATAGTGTTGCAGGTAACGATATAATAACGTAACACTAGTCTAGGGTACCCAAACAGTCATTGGCAATGCGTAACACTTGCAACCCGTCACACGCCTCCCTGGCCGTCACCTCAAGACGTAGCCGTAACACACCACACAGGAGCACAGTAACACAGCTGTAGAGTTAGTCACGCATGCAAATAACAACGTGTAAGTCTCTCACCTCAAAATATATATTAATCACGGCCCTGCCACGACAGCCCGACGGTCACCTCTACACTGGACGCCACACAGCCCTATTACGCACTTATATCATTGACCCAGCAATAATATAACGACTCATAGCACTGTCTCACCTCAAATTACACTCCACAAGTCCCTGGCAAGCTCGTGGAGGCAAGAAAAAGTGGGAGCCAGCGGGGCCATGGCGCGGGGTTGACTGGTGGCCATGGCTGTGTGGACGCGAAGACTCCCAGCCAATCAGCGCACAGGAAGCTCCGGGCAGCCAATCAGAGCACAGAATAGGGACGCTGCCCTCTCCCGCCAAAGCCAAAGATATATTATAGTTATTTCCAAGCCTGTTTTAAGCCTTACAATGTTACTATGGCTTTCCGGGAGGTTAGAATTAGTCTTTGCACAGTTTAATTATGGTTTTCTTGGAGCTTTGAAGGTTTAGAGGCGTGAGTGTGAAGGAGCGAGAAACTGTCGGGTCCGTACACACATATATAGTTATTTCCAAGCCTGTTTTAAGCCTTACAACGTTACTATGGCTTTCCGGGAGGTTAGAATTAGTCTTTGCACACTTTAATTATGGTTTCCTTGGAGCTTTGAAGGTTTAGAGGCGTGAGTGTGAAGTAGCGAAACTGTCGGGCACATATATAGTTATTTCCAAGCCTGTTTTAAGCCTTACAACGTTACAATTAGTCTTTGCACACTTTAATTATGGTTTCTTTTGAGCTGAAGGTTTAGAGGCATGAGTTTGAAGGAGGAACTGTCTGACACACATATATAGTTATTTCCAAGCCTGTTTTAAGCCTTACAACGTTACTATGGGTTTCCGGGATGTCAGTTTTAGTCTTTGCACACTTTAATTATGGTTTTCTACGAGTCTTGAAGGTTAAGAGGCGTGTGTGTGAGGGAGCGAGATTTTGGCGCCAAAGTTGCAATGAGGGGGAAGCTGCTGACCTGGTGCCGCGACCAATCACAGAGCAGGAAAAAAAGGCGGGGAGCTCACAGCCAATCAGCGCACAGCAAGGCCCCCAGGACAGCCAATCAGAGCAGAGAATAGGGACGCCCCCCATTTCCCGCTCAAAATCACTCAAGAAAGCCACATACAGATATATTATAGCCATTTTCAAGCATTTTTAGAGGCTTAAACTTAATTATGGCTTTCCTGGAGACTAGTTTTGATATTTTCACACTTTAATTATGGCTTTCCGGGAGCTCTGAAGGTGAATTAACGTGTCTAAGAGGTAGAAAGCGGTGGGCGTCTTCATACCTCGTCGAATTATTAATAAAACCAAAACTTACCGGCGTGGAAATATAATATGGATAAAATTAAATTAAAACTTACCTGAAACTTGCTTGGTCCGTATAGTAATAAGGGAAATATGAGTAACGAAGCCAGTCAGAATTAGTTTGTCTTACAGGAATATAAAATCACACTAAAAACCATAAATTACTGATAAAATGTAACAGATATGGATAATTAATGTGATAAAGAAGATAATATTCAAGGGATAAGTGATAAGGGAAATAAATAAGTTAACCAGAATCTCGATAAAGCATAAAAAAAAACACTGCAAACCATAAATGACTTCGAAAATATGAAATAAATTAATAAAAAGAAATTATCACTGGAATATCTAAGTTTACCCTCGCAACACACACTCGCTCACACACATACACTTCAACCTTATAACGTGACCGCCTCGCCCCCTTTCTGCCCCCCAGCTATTATCTTACCTTAATTAAGTAGTGCTATTGCCGAATAACCGGGCTGCGGCGTTATAATCGTGAATATTTGGCGCCATCGTAAGGAGCGTCTTGCCGTGCGTCTGCTCGGAATGGAGGTCGGCCCGGGAATGGCGCCAAGGCTCGCTTCCCCGCCAAGCTTAGTATCTCAAACACGCTTATTAATGGTCTTACGCAGGGACGAACTATGAATTAATGACTATAAAAATACAATAATAGAGCTCATTACCGTAAAGCTAAAGGACATTTTAAATACACGAATATTCCAGGAAAGAACCGACGCGCTGACCCCGCCAAATTTACCATAGTGTCTCCCCCAAGTGTATTAATGATCTTACGCACGGACGAACTATGAATTAATGACTATAAAAACACAATAATATAGCTCATAACCGTAAAGCTAAAGGACACTTGAAATACACGAATGTTCCAGAGAAGAACCAACCGGGAATGGCGCCAACTCGCACCACCTACAAACTTTGTATCTCAACCACGCTTATTAATGGTCTTACGCAGGGACGAACTATGAATTAATGACTATAAAAACACAATAATAGAGCTCATTACCGTAAAGCTAAAGGACATTTTAAATACACGAATATTCCAGGAAAGAACCGACGCGCTGACCCCGCCAAATTTACCATAGTGCCTCCCCCAAGCGTATTAATGGTCTTACGCAGGGACGAACTATGAATTAATGACTATAAAGACACAATAATATAGCTCATAACCGTAAAGCTGAAGGACATTTTAAATACACGAATATTTCAGAGAAGGACCAACGCGCTGACCCCGCCAAATTTACCATAGTGCCTCCCCCAAGCGTATTAATGGTCTTACGCAGGGACGAACTATGAATTAATGACTATAAAAACACAATAATATAGCTCATAACCGTAAAGCTGAAGGACATTTTAAATACACGAATATTCCAGGAAAGAACCGACGCGCTGACCCCGCCAAATTTACCATAGTGCCTCCCCCAAGCGTATTAATGATCTTACGCACGGACGAACTATGTATTAATGACTATAAAAACACAATAATATAGCTCATTACCGTAAAGCTGAAGGACATTTTAAATACACGAATATTCCAGGAAAGAACCGACGCGCTGACCCCGCCAAATTTACCATAGTGCCTCCCCCAAGCGTATTAATGATCTTACGCACGGACGAACTATAAATTAATGACTATAAAAATACAATAATATAGCTCATAACCGTAAAGCTAAAGGACATTTAAAATACACGAATATTCTAAAGAACCACCCACCGAGTTGACCTTTTTGAGGCTAAATGAAACCTCAATTTTGGCTTTTTGTCAAGCGTTTGGCCTAAATCAATTCACTTTGGCCTAAAATACCTGATCGGGCACAATTTTGCCTTTTTTTCATAATGTCTGGGTCGGCATTCTTGAAAAACGCCTCCGATTCTCACATCAGTTATGTCTACAGGACAAAAAACGATGTCAAATGCGCCTAATAAGTGTTTTTTCACGTTTATGTCAGAAATAAAATAAAACTACACTAGGAAAGGCCCATGACCCCTATGTAGGCCTTGTAAAACGTATGTGGGGAAAAGAGTTCTCGTCAAGGTGTTGAAATTGTCATTGTTACTTTGCACACCCCTAATGATCAAATTTTCTTTGCTAATTCATATATTCACTCAGGTGCTTTTCATGTTCAACATCTCCCTGACCGTATTTTGGAAGAACAGACTGTACTCATGGGTGATCTCAATGCTAGATGTAAAGAACTTGGTAGCCATCAGACCTCAAATGTGAATGGTATTAGATGGAAGGCGCTTCTTGACTCTACTGATGCAATTATGCTTACTGGTGATAGTGTTTAGACTCATGTGCATGGTGGTAATTGCATGTGTACCTCCTCAGGAATATTATCAGTATTTACATTCTAATTTCTTTTAACTAACCTCAACATGTTTTATTTTTGTACAATGGAGATTTTTATTTTTTGCAACTAGCCTATATAGTCAGGGCTTTGTCTGCAAGCCCAGCCATTCCCCTTTGTTGTATTTTACAACAATAAATATTTCAATTCAATTCAATTCAATGTTACTCTCTTGGAGCCTTCTGATTAATGTAGAATCATTTAAGTTTAAGGACAGACCACCTAGTCTGGACCATGGGGTCTGTGTGGTCTGATTTTGTATGTAAATCTCTCTCTCTCTCTCTCTCTCTCTCTCTCTCTCTCTCTCTCTCTCTCTTTAAACATGGGGGAACTAATATATTTTGACTTATTCCTGTGGAGGATATGGCTCTCTCATCCTTACCCATATTTTTTATCTTGACTTCTTACTTAATTTTCTAAGACGGACTTAATAATATATCTAGTAGGAATTAAAGAAAGATTTGAAGTTCTCACACCTCCAGATACTTAATCATAGCTCATAACATTCTCTCTCTTCGTCTTCTTTTTATTTTTCACTAGACAAGCATAAGAAAGATTGAGTATCTAATGCTATCAAAATACAGATTGATAATCATTCTTCACTTCTACAATCATTCCTATTTTTAATTTTGCTTACTTTTCCAAGGTACTTTTATTCTTGACATGAGTACTAATTACAAGGTGTGTACAAACTGAAACACCCAACTGTATTGTTATAAAACAAAAATTGGATAAAAGGCCCTTCCCTTGACCCTCAGCAAAGTCTTGTTGAAGGGTTTCAGTGGACATTCCTGCGGTACCAGAACCTTGCCCGGTAGTCATCTGAGCAGGTGATGAAGGCCGGCGAGCAGGGTGAGTGGACCATGTGTTGCACAGGGCCATTGTGACCTGGGGAGAGGGTAAGACAGTGAGACAATGGACTATGAGACACCTCAAGACCTAACCCTACCTTGTACACCTTAGCTGCTGATATATTCCATCATCGGGGAACTAACTGGAGATATTCTACTAAAACTGATTTTAGTGTTATCCAACTTCCTGAAATTCAATTTAATGAGCATGCTCTTTAAAAAAAATTTGTGCAAATAACCAATTTTCCCATTCATTTATCCCCAGCTTGATTAAATTGGGGAAAGTACTTCCAAATGAAACTGTTTCTCTTGTTGACATTGATAAGTTTAAAACAAGGTCAGCATCAATTGATATTTGATTGGGTATTGTTTCTGTCGTCACAGTCTTGTATTTTATATATTTATGTCTACTAACTCAGGGGAGGCAAAATATCTGGTGGAGGCAAACAGAGGGTTTACTGAAGGTTGGCCTGGACTAGATAAGCAGGTGGTTGGTGGTCCACACTCACCCACTGAGCCGGCACCAGTGTAGCCAATGAGGCAACGGCCCGATGACAGCTCCCACAACTTGACAATGCTGTCCAGACCCGACGACAGGATGTACTGGGAAAAAGGGGTGACTATCAGTATTTTTCTTATTAATTTTTCATTATTCATGGCATTTCTACAAATAGGCAGTGAAACCAAGGGCTTGACAAAGAAACTAATCTGCAAAATGTCATTCCCACAAAGACAAGAAATTTGCAGCATCCTCACCAAAAGAAATGATTTAAACATGAGGTATCTTGATCATTCATTCATGAAAGCCTTGAAGTCACTGGAAGAAAACTAGTGACCATAACTGAACCACTGAAAACTTTAAAACAACGGTAAACTTGATCACTATGAAGTCCAGCCCCAAGGATAATAAGTATTGTTAGGGTGACAGTAGGCATCAGTGTATCTATGCCCATTACCAGGGAGCTGAAAGGTTTCTAAGGGAATAGTAGAAAGATTACTACAGCACTTCAGCCAAATGGGAAGAACATCAAAGACTCACAATGCACTTGCCTCAGAGTCAACAGTTACTGTCAAAATCATCAGTCTACCTTACTCCAAACTCTTAACATGGCAGCAGCCCCTCTATGCAATACAAGTCTTCTCTTCTCCCTCACCAGTTCGTCTCCCACTCCCGTCTTTGCCTTCCTCAGCCTCCATTCCCCTTCTGCAGCATGCGACTTGGCAAGCAAAAAGAGGCTACTGAGCCATAAGTTCAAAGTAGGGTGTCCACAACTTAACAAACTAAACCAAATGCTGAGTCACTAGGAGGCTGATATATTACCTTCACAGTCCTGTATCCTCATCATCTGTTTAATGTCAGGTTTTTCCATAATCTCTCATGAAGTTAGACGGTCAACATACACTTCCAACTATTACTATCCATTGCCTCAGCCTCTCCAGTGCCTAATGCTGCCAAATGTTCTCAAACACACTGCCTCCATGTCGTCCTTGGCCTGCCTGGTGGGCCATGACCTGACACTCACCCCAGTGCCTTACCATCCTCCCTCCTTTTCATGTGCCCAAACTGCCTCCATCTCCTTACTCTGAGCACAACACTCAACTCCTCCAATCCACATCTTGCCACCTCCTCACTGGACATCCCATCTGTCCACAAGATCTCAGCCATATGCCTCAACATTTGTGTACAATCCTGCACACACCAACAGTACCACTCTCCTTCCCAGCACCTCGCAGCACAACAGCCCTCACCTTGCCATTCCGAGAGTAGAGCACGGAGCAGACCTCAGCCCCGTCGTGGCACTTGGTGAAGGTTTGCACACAGCGGCCCGACACCCTATCCCAGATTTTGATGTCCCCGTCCTTGGAGGCGCTGACACACACACGGGCATCGGCAGAGTAGTGCACGCTGGTGAGGGGCCCAGCATGGTGCTCCCGGGGGTAGGGACACACGTAGCACTGGCACGTGTTGATGTCGTAAAACCTCACCACTGGCCCCTCGGTGGTAACAGCCAAGAAGTCTCCACTGGGGTGGATGGACATACTGGTCACCTGTTCTGCGTCCTGCGGTGGAGAGGACTGTGATGGATGGGTGGATGGGTGAATGATTGATGCTAAACTAGATGGATGTACGAATGAATGAGTGAATGGAAAATTTACTGATTGGATAGATGTCTCTTTGAATGGATGGATATATAAAAACAAGGAAGAATGGAAAAATGTATGAATGAATGGGTGGATGGATATGTGGAAAGGTGGAAGGATGAATGAATAGGTACATGGATGGATATATGAATGGGTGAATGGATGAATGAGAAGTTTAGTGAATGGATGAATGGATGTAAAAATAGGAAAGATGGAAGAAAAATCCTGCAGTGGACTGAAGTGCCTAATAATGATGATGATGATGATGATGATGAAGAGGAGGAGGAGGAGGAGAAGGAGGAGGAGGAGGAGGAGGCCATGAGAGGCTGAAATGTTTCCCATGTAGTTTTTATAAAGAAATCTGTTGATAACACACAAAATCTTACCGTTAAGAGTCTTGAAGGCCTTCTTGGCGGATGTCTTACTAAAGTCAAACATTTTGATATTGGTGTCCCGGCTGCCAGATATCAGGATTTGCTCCCTCGGGTGGAACTCTAGGCAAGTGATCTCATCCAGGTGGTCATACAGCGTGCGGATGACTGGGTGACCAACCACAGCATCTGGATGGAGCTCCACTGCATCAGGGTCACTTTTGGCAAGCATTCGGTCCACGTCCAAGATCTGAAAGAATGAAAGGAGAGGGTAAAACCGTTACTGTTATGCTTGTTATCATTATTATTACTAACTATGCCTAGGGAGATCACAGTCCAGGGGAATTAGAGTAAGTGCAATTTCTACATAGTGTTGTTGTGGCTGACTTTAGAAGGGGATCTTTTTATAAGTAGCAGAGATGGACTAAGTGAAGATAATCCATGCAAAAATGCTGCTCCTGAAGAAAACAGAGAAATATCAATAAAAAAAGAAACAGAGTGGCATAGTAATTAACAACAGAAAGAATAAAAGTTAGCATCGACACCTCAAGAACTAGATTTGATAGTCTCATTTTGGCATCTTTCTTCAGGAGCAGCAGTTTCATATGTGTTATTATATTTCACTTAGTCCACCCCCTTTGCTTATGAGACAGATCCCCTTCTAAAAAGTCGGCTCCATTAACGCACTGTAAAGATAACACTTGCTGTAATTCCTCTGGACTTGGCATTTCCTAGGCATAATAATAACTACTCCATCCCTGGCCAAGAGATAAGTCACAGCATCAACCAGAGCAGGAGGGAGACAAGTGGTGGAGACTGTTGGGAAAGGCAGTGGATTAGTAATGACTGACGGAGATGATAAAAGGTAATCTAATTGAAGAAGCTAAGGAGAAAATTTACAATGAGGTAAAGGAAGATTTAGTAAAATCTTGCAAGGATTATGTGATGGAAACTCAGAATACTTACAACTCACAAAGTACTACAAAAGCAGGCAAAAGTGGGATTGCAGAGGAGGCAGTGGAACAAGTTAAGGACATTCTCCGTAGAGAGAATAATATAATTCTTCACAGAATGCCGGAAGTCATGATAGGTGGGTTTAATATGGAGGATAGAGAAGACAAGATGAGACATGATAAGCTAATGTTTAAAGAGTTTTGTGGAGAGTTGGACCTAAATTGTTTTGATAGTGACGTTGTGGAATTACGGAGGATAGGTATGGTGCCTCAGCCCGCAAGTAATGAAGGAGGTGAGAACAGTGCACCAGAAAGAAAGTCAAGACCAATGATTGTGACATTAAAGGAAGGAATGAAAATGAGGATCATGAGGAACTTGTATAAACTAAGAAATGCTAAGGAACCTTTATTCAGGAATGTGGTAGTGTACCATGATATGACAAGGGAGGAACGTGAGAGAGAGAAAGAACTAAGGAAACAGGCCAAAGAAAAGAGTGATGAGGAGAAGGACACTGGAAATTTTTATGTGGTGAGAGGAAAGCCATGGAAAAGGTACCTGTTGTGTGTGAGGAGAAAGTAAGAAGGAAATATCCAGCAAACTTGAGGCAGAATGGGGAAAAGATGAAGTGTCAAAATAAAATATGTGTGATGTTTAGTAATGTTGATACATTTACAAGAGACAAAGTGAATGAACTTGAGGAAAGAATAGAAGATATGGAAGTGAAACCCCATGTGATAGTAATACTTGAGGTGAAGCCAAAGAACTATAGATATGAAAGGAGTATTGTGGAGTTCAACATTGAGGGATATGAGGTGTCAGGGGAAAATATATCCGAAGAAAGCTGTGGGAGAGGTTTGCTGTTATATGTGAGGCATGGGGTGTGCTACAGTATTGAGAAGGGTGGTGATTTTTGTGAATATATAAAAATTAATATAAAAGGTAAAGAGGACATATTGCTCACGGCTGTATACAGGAGTCCAAACAGCACCAGTGTGAACGATAATAGATTATTGGATCTGTTACAAGAAATTGCTGACCAACGAATGAATCATAAAATAGTTATAGGATTTTAACTTGCCTAATATAAACTGGACAACTTGCACAGTATCAAATGGAGATCAGTATAGTCACAGTTTTATAGAAAGAATAAGAGATTGTTTCTTAGTGCAACATGTAAAAGACATAACAAGATGTAGAGGAAACGACAAAGGGAATGTGCTTGACCTTGTGTTTACTGATGATGACCTGAGAGTAGAGGAGATTGAGGTAACCAGCCCACTCGGCAAAAGTGACCATAGTAGTATAATTTTTCATTGTGATATAGAACCACAGATAAGGAAGACAAAGAAGAATGTGTACTTATATGAAAGGGGAAATTACTTAAGAATGAAGGAGAAGCTAAGTATAGACTGGAAAGTATACTTGAATACTGGAAGTATAGATGACATGTGGAATAGATTTACAACTAAAATGCAAGAAGTTATCAGAGAATGCATACCATGCAGAGTGTTTAAAGAAAGGGAAACAAGGAAAAACGTAAACAGTGATTTACCCATGAACAGAAAACTTAGGGCGAAGATTAAGAAAAAGCAAAGGCAATGGGAAAGATTGAAGAAATTGTCAGAAAGAAATAACAGTGGAAATGAGGAATATCAGAGAGTTTTAAGTGAGTACAGACATTTAAATAATCAGGTTAGGAAAGAAACAAGGAAAGGAGTTAAATTGAAGGAACAAACAATAGCACAAAATGTAAAACACAATCCAAAAATTTTCTGGAAGTATGTTAACTCCAAGACAAAGACAGTATCTGGGATTACAGAATTATATAAGGGAGGTGACCAAAATAAAAAGACAGAAAGTGACAAGGAGAAAGCCGATGAGTTGGGAGAATTTTTTTCATCAGTATTTACAATTGAACCACCAGGAGCAGTGCCAGAATTGGAAGTGAGACAAACCCCACAGTTGTCAACTATGGAGATATCAAGGAATGATGTACTAAAAACATTGAAAAAGTTAAAGAGAAATAAATCCCCCGGACCAGATGGACTACACCCTAGGGTTATATTGGAGGTTGCTGACGTGCTTGTGGAACCATTATGGATTATCTTCACAAATTCCATGAAAATGCGTCAAGTTCCTGGGAGGAAAACTGCTAATATTACAGCAATATTTAAGAAAGGGGATAAGAGTGATCCAAGCAATTACAGACCTGTGAGTCTTACTAGTGTATTAAGTAAGGTTATGGAAACCATCGTGAAGGAAAACATTATGAAACACATGGAGAGTAATAAATTATTTAGCAAAAGACAGTATGGCTTCTTACCAGTGAGTTCTACCGTACTACAGCTGATTCAAGTGTTGGATATGTGGACCGAGTCTGTTGATAAAGGATGTGCAGTGGATGTGGCTTATTGTGATTTAAGGAAAGCCTTCGATACAGTCCCCCATAGACAGTTGCTTGAAAAACTCAGGAGTTATAATATTACTGGAGAACTACTTGACTGGATGAAATCATTTTTGTGTGGTAGGAAACAACGGGTCATTGTGAATGGGGAGAGGTCAGAAATGAAAGAAGTTATAAGTGGCGTGCCTCAGGGATCAGTTTTGGGTCCACTCTTGTTCGTGATATATGTGAATGACCTGGTAGAAGAAATCCATAACAGCAGTGTATTTTTGTACGCAGATGACACCAAATTGTTTAAGGAAATTAAGAATAAGGAAGACTGTGAGGCATTGCAAGAAGACTTACTGAGAATGGAAAGTTGGTCTAAGAAATGGTTGTTAAGGTTTCACCCCCAAAAGTGTTGTGTCATGAGAATCGGAAGTGCTCAGGAAGAGAGTTTTATATACAAAATGGAAGAAGAATTACGGGAGGTTAAACATGAAAAGGATTTAGGAGTAATAATTGACAATAATTTGAGTTTTGATGAACACCTGGCTGAAAAAGTAAACAAGGCAAACAAGATTGTGGGAATTATTAGGAGAACATTTATAACTTTGGATGAGTCAAAGTTCAAGGCCTTGTTTACTGCAATGGTACGCCCTCACCTTGAATACGCAAATCAAGTACTATGGTGCCCTTTTAAAAAGAAAGACATCGAAACTATTGAAAATGTCCAGAGAAGAGCCACCAAACAAATCCCAACACTTAAGAACATGACATATGAGGAAAGACTGATTAAACTTGATTTACCAACACTGGCATATAGAAGAGTACGAGGAGATATGATTGAAACTTACAAAATATTAAGCAGAATATATGATGGAGAAGTATGTGGGGACTTATTTACCATGAGTGTAGATGCAGGAACAAGAGGACACAGTAAAAAGTTGTACAAGAGCAGGTCAAGGTTGGACAAGAGGAAATATGCTTTCTGTAACAGAGTGGTAAATACTTGGAATAGTCTGCCGGAAGAAGTGGTGAATGCAGAGTCTGTTATAAGTTTTGAAAAGAAACTGGATAAAATATGGAAAGGACAAAGTATAAAATACGATTACAGAGCAAGTATTGAAGCTGGCCAGCGCGTCCGGCACCCAGACCAGGATATAGTAAGTTTGGAACTGGAGTCACAGGCCTGAAGGGGCCTCTTCCAGAAGTCATCTGTGAGTATCTGTGAGTATGTGAGTATAAAAGGGGTGATGTAATAAGGGTGTTTTTGTCAGTTTGTTTGCACCTTTCCAGTAGCTTTGTACAGTAAGATACTTGGTGATACACACAAACTGAAATCCTGAACTGAAATGAAAAAAACTTTAAAAAAAACTAAAAAAACTAAAAAAAAAAAAAAAAAAAGAGGGAAGAAAATATAAAATCAATCAACTACACAATTCAGGAACAAAATATATGTAAGAAAATGTCTTTCACCAGCTCAAGGAAATGGGCAGTGGCCTTAATACACTTTCAGGCCCTTGCTCAATGCCATGGACAGGGGGCAGAGGGAAGCTCAGAGGCCAGGTGATGCAGATAACAGATGTGCAGACTGAGTTTGTATTTTTTGAATCACTGTTTCAGGGTGTCAGTCCTACAATGTCAAAGGATTGGCCTCGACTGTATTGCACCTAGTATGATGTTTAGATACCATTATAGTGCACAGACTTATTTATTAGAGCTAATCTAATCTATGTTCAATTAGTATAAGTGCTTGCATAATGGAGTAGTTCAGAGTGATATATCATACATATGCATAAGCCTCAATAAAATGTATCCTTTCAAACATTTATTTTACATGAAGAAACTCAAACACACATTCTCTCTCTCTCTCTCTCTCTGCTATGTTATCTTGCAGTATTTGGCTCCCTAATGCATCAGTGCTAGACTTGATAATCACAAGCCACTATACCATGTTCGTGCTGCAGTCCAATGGTGATTATGTTCATGAGCCGGTCTGAAGGGGAGACGGCCGTGGCTTCTTGGTCCACAATGACGGCCAGCTCCTGTGCGAAGTTCTGATGGCCATCGTAGAACAGCTGGCTGCGGCAAACAGGGGATGTAAATATAATAATATCAATACTGCCTTTGGCACTAAAAAAAATATATTCTGAAAACAGAGACTGAGGAAATACATTTGCCAATGTATTGGTGACTGGCACCAGAAGAAACTAAAGACAAAAAACTTGTGAAAAGACTAAAAGAAAAGAATAAAACCAAGCATAATCAGCTTCCCGTTCATCCTCGTTTCTCTTGGAGCAGGGAGTTTGTTTTGCATCTCTGCGGTGAATTTGAACTCCAGTTTGTGTGTTTTGTGAGTGTGAGGCAAGTAGTTAGTGGTAGCTGTGGTAACAATGCCACAGACAAGCAAAAAGTATCCCAAACTGTCTCCAAGCTGGCTCAGGAGTGGCCTGAAGACCCTTGGGCAGTATTACTAAACATTTTGTTGTCCAAATTCACCTATTTGACAAGGCTTATGTAGGAGTTTTGGGAATTTCCCACAGTAGCTTTATGACCCTGGTGGCAGTTTGACCCTTCTTCTGTACCATGAACCTAAAGAAACACTCATTAGAACCCGACTGACCCAATCTTTGACCTTTAGAAATAGCTGATGTGGGAAGCCAAAGTGGGAAACAAGTCACTCCAGCCCTGGTCACTCCGGCCTGCCCCACGTTCGACCCAAGCCACTCCATCCCCCTTGGGTGCGTGCGCGGGTATGAACGGGAGTTTGTATGGATGTTTTTTATTCATTCTTAGCAGGTGTCACCTGCGATAGGGTCACAGCCTACGCAGCTTGAGCTAATTTTTTTCAATTATCGTAAATTACCTGTGTTTCTCTGAGACTTGCAACAACTACACTTCAATATAATAAAAGACACTCTTGTTAATAAAAATGTACAGAATTAAGGTCAAACTTTAATATATTTTTTTTTCTTCCTTCTGTAACTTCATTTTCCTTCCCTTCCCTTCCCTTCCTTTCCTTTCCCTTCCTTTCCTTTCCCTTCCCTTCCAATTCCTTCCTTTCCTTTCCCTTCCCTTCCTTTTCTTTCCTTCCTTTCCCTTCCCTTCCTTTCCTATTCCTATCCCTTCCCTTCCCCCTCAATTCCTCCCCTTCCTTCTCATTTCCTTCCAATTCCTTTCCTTTCCTATCCTTTTCCTTCCCTTCCCTTCCCTCTCAATTCCTTCCCTTCCTTCTCATTTCCTTCCTTTCCTTTTCTTTCCCTTCTCTTCTCTTCCCTTCCCTTCCAATTCCTTCCTTTCCCTCTCAATTCCTTTCCTTCCCTTCCTATCCTTTCCCTTCCCTTCCCTTCCTTTCCTATCCTTTCCCTTCCTTCTCATTCCCTTCCTTTTCTTTCCCTTCCCTTCCCTTCCTTTCTTATCCTTTCCCTTCCTTCTCATTCCCTTCCTTTTCTTTCCCTTCCCTTCCCTTCCCTTCCTTTCCTATCCTTTCCCTTCCTTCTCATTCCCTTCCTTTTCTTTCCCTTCCCTTCCCTTCCCTTTGAGCCAAACAAGATCAAGCAGACATTACCTTAGCCTGGCCTGATGGCGATGGTAGTGTTGTCAAGTCTCCACCTCACCACAGCCTCCCTCCTCCTCCTCCTCACAGCCCTGAAAGAAAGTCTCATTAGTCAGATAAAGGTTCATATCCCTGCACAGAGGATGAAAAATTGAGGGAGGGAAGATGCCTGAGAGACATAAAGAAATATAGCTTCCTGCAAAGAGATATAGAGCTTTGGAACGGTGAGGATGTAGTATTGGCAGTGTGCAAAGCTTCAAGGAAAAGTTGGATAAATGCAGATATGGAGACGGGACCACACCAGCGTAAGCCCGGGCCTGTAAAACTACAACTAGGTAAATACACACACACACACACACACACACACACACACACACACACACACACACACATACACCACCACCACAATCAATCAATCAATGGGGGCATACGCAGGGGGGCGCATCGCCTCGCCCACCCTACGACGCCAAGCCCAGGGGTCCCTCCGGGCGACTCTCCCTGCAGGCCATCCTGAGTACCTCCCTGCAGGATCTACTATAACTTGCTCCAGCCACTAACTCCGTGGATGTCCCCCTGGCCTCCTCCACTCAGGATTGTCTCTCACAGAGACACCCGATGAGCAGTTATTTGCTGATGACACCCAGTTCTACTTTTCCATCACTGATATTGAAAATACAAGTGCTAAGATCAATAGTGTTATTAATTCAGTCAAGGAAGGATTGGATGCATTATAAGCAATTGAAATTAAACGATGATAAGACTGAATTCATGTTTGTGGGGAAGAAGGACACTCTACGTTATTTTGGTGATGGGAACATGATTATAGGTAATGAAATTCATATTGTTGAAAGTGTTCGTGACTTGGGAGTGTTGCTGGATTCCAATTTGACACTGAAATGTCAGATAAATAATGTCGTAAGGATAGCTGGATATCACCTTAGAAATATTGCTTTTATCAAGAAATACCTGGATGAAGATTCTATCAAGAAATTGGTTATTAACAATATTATATCAAGAGTGGATTATTGCAACTCGATCTACTATAACCTGCCAAAGCTCCAATTAAGGAAATTACAGATGGTCTTAAACAGAGCAGCGAGATTAATCAAAGGAATTCCACCACGAGAGAGAATAACTCCTGTTTTGATAAAGCTCCACTGGTTGCCAATAAAAGCAAGGATAGTATTTAAGTTATGTGTTTTGACACACCAAGCTTTGATCACTGGCCGTCCACCGTATTTGAGAGAATTATTACACGAAATACAGCCAGGTGAAGGCATTAACACTCGCCGAGCCACTTCTGGAATCACACTTCATGGTACTCTTCAAATGTTGGATTGCGCGCTTTCAGTTCTGCCGCCCCAAGACTGTACAATAAGCTCCCTCCTGACATTAGAAGAACAAAGGATATCACCAAATTTAAGAAAGGACTAAAGACATTTCTGTTCTCTGACTGCTATGGAAACATTGACAATTAACATGGCATAGAAGTTGTGATCAATATTGAAAATTTAATGAATTAAATGTGTGTGTCCTGCAGAGCGCTTCGGCGGAAGTGGGACCAGATAAATAAGAAACACAAGTAACAAGAAATAAAGAAAATGATTGATTGATAGTTGATTGTTGCAGGTAAACAACAAGGGAGAAGGGAGAAACATGCCATCCCAACCCCCAGGCAGGACATTATACAACTATTAATACATGTGTGGGTAGCACCATGAAACTAAAAAGATACAATGTTAGGAAGGAAAGCACAACAAGGGAGGGGGCGGTACCTCCCCCTGGACAATAAGACAATAAAATGTGGGGACAGCAGGGGGGCCGTTGCACAGGCTGACCCCAAGAACATCAACAGGGGGAGATGAAAAGAGAGAAACTGATTCATTCTTCCCCTTTTCACTGTCTTCTACTTAACTACAGTCCACTTTAGCCACTTGGAAGGGTGAATTAATCTTCTAGCTAACTTTTCGTAGGCACAGTAGGCGTCTAGAGGCCCTAGAATAGGAGAAAATAGGGAATATACAAGAACATTTTTTGAGGGCCATTACTCAGACCACCTCAAACTCAAAATGGCTCCTTCTTATATATCCATTTTTACGGTGTTTTACGTAGTTACATTCCACTTGAGCCACTTGGAAGGGTGAATTAATCTTCTAGCTAACTTTACGTAGGCCCAGTAGGCGTCTAGAGGCCCTGGAATAGGAGAAAATAGGGAATATACAAGAACATTTTTTGAGAGCCATTACTCAAGACCACCTCAAACTTAAAATGGCGTCTTCTTATATATAGACTTTTACGGTGTTTTACGTAGTTACATTCCACTTGAGCCACTTGGAAGGGTGAATTAATCTTCTAGCTAACTTTACGTAGGCCCAGTAGGCGTCTAGAGGCCCTAGAATAGGAGAAAATAGGGAATATACAAGAACATTTTTTGAGAGCCATTACTCAGACCACTTCAAATTCAAAATGGCTCCTTTTTATATCAATTTTGACGGTGTTTGACGTGACTACATTCCACTTGAGCCACTTGGAAGGGTGAATTAATCTTCTAGCTAACTTTACGTAGGCACAGTAGGCGTCTAGATTCCTTAGAATAGGAGAAAATAAGAAAAATACGAGAGCATTTTTTTCTTACCTCGACCCAGTGCCCCGCCATGTTGTCTGGGGACAGTTACCTAAACGCCTATTTCTCACCCCTTTTTTCAGACGTCTTCAAACGCCTAATAAACGTTCAAACATTACAAAGAAAATAATTAGAGACGAAAAATAGTCATTAGAAGCCTCTAGACGTGTTAATTATTAGGTAAACGCATTTAGAGTTAGCCCTTGGGGTCGTATGCCAGCTAGGGAATTACATTATTTAGCCCCATAATTACTTTTTTAGACCTATTGTAAGGCCTGTATGGGGGTAATTATATATGGGGATAGTTATTGAACCTTCTGTGAGGCCCACTAGCTTGTAAATATGCGTAAATAGCTAGAATTTAATGTCTTATTGAATATTTTTGGTCTTGAAATAGGTGGGCATCGCCCTGCGCATTGGAGATACCCCTAACATAACGTTTATTTATATTTCAATAATAAATAAACCTCTAAATAACCCAGAGCAGGAAACAGGGAGAATAAAACACAAAACAGACAACTTTTATTTCCATATCCATCTCCTCGCTGTCCCTCATAACGTCACCGTCATGACGGCTCATCCCCCATCATATTTCAGGTAAATACACTTATCTAGGCACTTTTAAGGCACTTATATCCCTGCCGTGACCTAATGGCGGGTGTGTTAATGGCTTATTAGGGTCATATAAGTATTTGTAAACACGTAGTCATGTCCAGCGTACGACACTTTCTTTAACAAAAAAATGATTTATGCTTCCCTGGCGCCATGAAGCTATGAGTAATTATTTTTTAGGATCGTAAGGGTAATAAAAAGATAAATCCTGTCATTGGAGGGCCGGAATCGGTATTTAGAGCAATGCTGATACAGTTCAAGGCGCCGAGTACGATACCTTGATGACCACTAGGTGCAAATAGATAGATAGATAGATAGATAGATAGATACTTTATTCGTCAAATTGTGATACATTAAATTTTGTATACAAAATGAAATTCATTTTGGCTTAAGAGCTCCCTAGTAGTTATTTGTACATTAAAAATAAATAAAATCAATGAAGCAAAAAAAGCATTTAAAAACATTAAAAACATTACTAAAAACGTTACTTGGGCTATTCATATAAAAATTGTATACATGCAGTAATAAGTTATTTCTACCTTTATCACAAACTATCATATACAGTTATTATGACTACTTACACCTAAAAGTTATAGTGATGATGGGTAGTTAAGAGAACAATGCTTTTAGGTACAAATGACTTTCTGTACCTGTCAGTTCGCTGCATGGGCAGAGCTAACCTTCTACCAGATCTTAGATATGTATAGCAATTATGTAGCGGATGAGTTATATCTTTCATAATCCCGTCTACTTGTTTCATTGTACCTGTCTGATAAAGATTATCTAGTGATATGGTCTATGCACCTAGTTTTCCTGCCTTTTTAACAATCCTTCCTAGCTTGTTTTTATCTTGATTGATAGTTTATTGTTGCAGGTAAGCAACAAGGGAGAAGGGAGGAACATGCCATCCCAACCCCCAGGTAGGACAGAGTGTGATTATACAATTATTAATACATGTGTAGGTTACAGGTAAGCTTTCCATACCAGGCAGTGATTGAAAAGTTTAAAACTGATTCTAGTGTTGATTTATAAAATAGGCTAATTGTCACTTTATCCACACGTAGATTGCTCAAAATACGTACAAAGTGTAATCTTTGGTTGTATTTTCTTGGCACCATATCTGTATTAACACTGCCCTTTAACTGGTCATCGATCATAAAACCCAGATACTTATACTGGCTTACTCTCTCTACGTTTTCCTCCTCAATTTTTAATAGATCTGGTACGTGTTTATTTTTTAGAGAGAGAGAGAGAGAGAGAGAGAGAGAGAGAGAGAGATCCCAGAGTCAAAATATATTAGTTCCCCCATGTCTAGAGAGAGAGAGAGAGAGAGAGAGAGATCCCACAGTCAAAATATATTAGTTCCCCCATGTCTAGAGAGAGAGAGAGAGAGAGAGAGAGAGAGAGAGAGAGAGAGAGAGAGAGAGAGAGAGAGAGAGAGAGAGAGAGATCCCAGAGTCAAAATATATTAGTTCCCCCATGTCTAGAGAGAGAGAGAGAGAGAGAGAGATCCCAGAGTCAAAATATATTAGTTCCCCCATGTCTAGAGAGAGAGAGAGAGAGAGAGAGAGAGAGAGAGAGAGAGAGAGAGAGAGAGAGAGAGAGAGAGAGAGAGAGAGAGAGAGATCCCATAGTCAAAATATATTAGTTCCCCGATGTCTAGAGAGAGAGAGAGAGAGAGAGAGAGAGAGAGAGAGAGAACCAACAGAGTCAAAATATATAAGTTCCCCCATGTCGAGAGAGAGAGAGAGAGAGAGAGAGAGAGAGAGAGAGAGAGAGAGAGAGAGAGAGAGAGAGAGAGACATAGAATTACATAGAATTACATATCAAACAATCACAGGTATACAGTAACGCACAAGAGAGAGAGAGAGAGAGAGAGAGAGAGAGGAAAAAAGGTTTATGAAAACATAAAAAGAGGAAAAAAAAAAAAAAAAAAAGAAACACGGAAAACAACGAGAAAAACAAGTAGATGAAGAATAAGGAGAAAAAAGAAATAAAAAAAGCGCAGAAAAAGAAGAAGAAGAAGAAGAACAAGAAGTGAGTCAGTCTCCCGCGCGAATCAGCTGACGATTGGTCGGTAACAGTGTGACGCAGCGCAAAACTTAATCCTTTTTACTTATTTTGCGCTAAGTACGCGGTGCCAGCAAACCACAGTGCCACAGGAAGGATAAAAAGGGCCAGAGATTACGTGGGTGCCATATATAGACCTTGGGAGGCCCTAAATAAGGTAAAAAAACGGAGATAAACTGAGGGGAGGGAGGGAACATGGCGGGTGAAAGAGGGGAGTTCGCTGAAGTGCCGACCTTTTTCGTGTTTTTGGGCATGTTACGTGTTCCCTAAGTGCCACAGTGCCATCAAGGGAACACAAAGGTGCCAGTGATGTTACAGTGCCAATCCTAGGTCCTGGAAAGCTCGGATAATGTGATAAATAGGACAAAATGAGAGAAGGGGAAAAATGGCGAGGGGGGGGAGGGAGTTGCAATTATATATTTTAAAGTTTTAGAGGGAATTACGTGTTCCCTAAGTGCCACAGTGCCATTGAGAGGGGAATGTGGTGCCAGTGATCTTGCAGTGCCATTCCTAGTGCCTGGAAAAGCTTGGATACGATTTGAAATAAGAAAGTCAAGGGAGGAAGTGAGGTAAGTGCTTATTATTATTATTATTATTATTATTATTATTATTATTATTATTATTACTACTACTACTACTACTACTACTACTACTACTACTGCTATACTGCTAGGTACTACTATTATTATTATTATTATTATTATTATTATTATTATTATTATTATTATTATTACTACTACTACTACTACTACGTCTACTACTACTAATACTAATACCTACTATTATTATTACTATTATTATTATTATTATTATTATTATTATTATTATTATTATTATTATTATTATTGTTATTACGAGAAAAGTGAGGATGAATTCGTAAGATTAAAAAGAGAGAGAAAATGATGGAAAGTGTTGGAAATAACGTTGTTGATATTAATGCTCTCTCTCTCTCTCTCTCTCTCTCTCTCTCTCTCTCTCTCTCTCTCTCTCTCTCTCTAGCTGCTGCCAGGCTTCAAGGACACACACACACACACACACACACACACACACACACACACACACACACACACACACAGACAGGCAGACACACCGTTCCAGTAGCTCAGTGGATAAAGCTCCGCTGGCAGGCTGAGGTTCGAGCCTGGTTAAGCAATAATAATTAACCATTTAAACGATAATTATATATGAAGGCAGTTATTTGGGTTCTCGTTCTTTCCTCCTCCTCATCCTCCTCCTCCTCCTCCTCTTTATCCACCTCCTCTCCTCTTCTTAAGGATATAGGTGGCCGAGCTTGGGGAGGTCATTCATATCAATTATTCATTTTTTTCTTATTTCCCTCCTCCTCCTCCTCCTCCTCCTCTTATCCACCTCCTCACCTCTTCTCTTTTTCTCTTCTTTTTCTCATTCAAAGGTGATTCAGGTATTGGAGAGAGTGGGCAGACAGGTATAACAAGGAAGAAAATAATCGTAATAAACCAAGCCATATTAGTTGTCAAGGTATTTCTGGAGTTGAGGTAAACATATAAGGTAAACAAGCAGACAGACAGATAGATAGATAGATAGACAGACAAATAGATAGACAGACAGGCAAGGATAGGAAGGAAAAAATAGTCGGTTACCTTGAAAATAATAATGACAGGTGTTGATTTTGTCTTTTTTTAGTGGATATGAAAGATAATTATGTTGAATTTTATAGTTAATTAATGATATTGTTGATGGGTATAGTTTCTCTCTCTCTCTTATAGTTTCACAAGAGCTGCTATAGTTGTGTGCATGTGTGTGTGTGTGTGTTTGTGTGTGTGTGTACCGATCTTTGGGTAGGACCACTCACACACAACACACCGCGACAACGAGGTCATTAATCCGTGCCTAACGTCGCGTACCTACTCACTGCTGGGTGAACAGGGGATACACGTGAAAGAAGATAAACCCAACTTACCTTCACCTTCGGGTTGTGAGGCAGACGCTCTATCCACTGAGCTACCGGGCCGTGTGTGTGTGTGTGTGTGTGTGTGTGTGTGTGTGTGTGTGTGTGTGTACCATTTCGTTTCTCCATACACTATATCTGAATGGAAATTGGTCAAGGGCTCAAAACAAGGAAAGAAATGAGAGAGAGAGAGAGAGAGAGAGAGAGAGAGAGAGAGAGAGAGAGAGAGAGAGATATCGCAATCAGTACTCTCTCTCTCTCTCTCTCTATCACACACACATATTAATCTATCACACACACACACACACACACACACACACACACACACACACACACACACACACACACACACACACACACACTAACAGATAGATAGATAGATATTTATTGACCACAAATATACATAAAACCAAAACATCATACATAAATCGGAAGTTATTTAAGAATGCTAATAATTCCGTTAATATAAGAACATTTCCAATTTCTAGTCCACATTCAGCACTTCAGTAAAATCTTTATATAGTCACTAAAATATACAGAGCTCTTGTGTCTTTACTGGCAAAAGAAATAGTTAAAAATAAAGCTTTACAAAGTTTGATAAATATATGAAACTACTTATTTGAGACATTTTCAGAATACATTGTGATAAAAGAAAAACCTTAAACAGAAGCCCAGGAAGATAACGAATTCCCTAAGATAAATATACTGAAATGTTAATAGCCTGGACATCTTAACCCTATTCGTTCCGACCCGGGCCACATTTGCCCCCCCCTGAGGATTTTTGTCAAAACGATCATTTTTTTTTTATTACCAAGTTTAAAAGAAAAACAGACCTACTGATAAACGTAGAAAATACCGTAGATTAATATCAAAAATAATATCAAAATAACCATAGGAGCTCTAATCTTGCTAAACACGAATATTTAGAAACACCGACGCGAATCATTTTGAAGCACGGCGATACGCTGTGAAAAAAAACCCAACGTTCAAACGCCTCCGGATGACGATATTATTACTGTTATAAGTATTAATATACCTGTATTGTATAGTGCTATACTGCATGTTCTGCATCTTTTATGTTAACAAAGCTTTAGCTGATACACTAAACAGACCAACGAACAAGCTGTAATAAAAACATAATAAAACGTACACAGCCCGCTGTGTACGAGAGTTATTCAACGGCAGTTGGCGACACGAGCTTGTGATTGCGGCGAGGCGATGACGAATTATGGCACATACAATACTTATTTTGACACTACCATAAGGTGATAACTGTGTCTCGTACATATGTTAATTTCTTGTACTTTGGCCAGATAATTCTATATATATATAAAAAAAAACGTGCGCTTGGAGAGAGAGAGAGAGAGAGAGAGAGAGAGAGAGAGGCCAGTCATAGGCTATTTGACCGTTAGCCCCTCTTCCCCTCTCTTCATCTTTCATATATATATATATATATATATATATATATATATATATATATATATATATAACCAGGCAACAATGATAATACCCAATAATAATAATATCAGTGTCACTTGCTGCGAAATATTCATGTCATTCATATTCAGTTCCTTTCAATATAAGCAAATATACTCTAATAAAAAAAAAAAAAAAAAAAAAAATACTATGAAAGATGGAAGAGAAGAGAGGGGAGCTAGGTTCAAACGGTCAAATAGCCTATGACTGGCCCTGACTCTCTCTCTCTCTCTCTCTCTCTCTCTCTCTCTCTCTCTCTCTATATATATATATATATATATATATATATATATATAAAAATACTATGAAAGAGAGGGAGCTAGGAAACGGTCAAATAGCTCTCTCTCTCTCTCTCTCTCTCTCTCTCTCTCTCTCTATATATATATATATATATATATATATATATATATATATATATATATATATATATATATATATATATATATATATATATATATATATATATATATATATATATATATAATACCCAATGATAATATCAATAGTGTATTCAGTGTCATGAAATATTCATGTCATTCATATTCAATATAAGCAAATATACTCTTATCACGGCAAAAAAAATTACTTTATAAATCACTGGCCTGGTTTTATTTTGGGGGACCTGGAGAGAGGAGAGAGAGAGAGAGAGAGAGAGAGAGAGAGAGAGAGAGAGAGAGAGAGAGAGAGAGAGAGAGAGAGAGATATCAAGACGAATAGGAAAGCGAAATTTAGCGTAATAAAAAATACTATGAAAGATGGAAGAGAGGGGAGCAGGTTCAAGTCAAATAGCCTATGACTGGCCTCTCTCTCTCTCTCTCTCTCTCTCTCTCATCATCTCTCTCTCCATCTCAACCACCATCATCAACACCACATCATCATCACCATCACCATCATCACCATCATCACCACCATCATCATCACCACCATCATCATCACCGCCATCACCATCACCCCCATCATCATCACCATCATCATCATCACCATCATCATCCACCATCATTACCACCATCATCATCACCATCTTCATCACCACCATCATCACCATCATCATCTCCATCACAGCCATCATCATCACCACCACCACCATCATCACCACCATCACCACCACCACCACCATCATCACCACCACCACCACCACCACCATCACCATCACCACTATCATCACCACCACCATCATCACCATCACCACTATCATCACCACCACCGCCACCACCATCATCACCACCACCATCATCACCACCACCATCACCACCACCACCAGCACCATCACCACCACCATCATCATCACCACCACCATCATCACCACCACCATCATCACCACCACCATCATCACCACCATCACCATCATCACATCATCACCATCCATCATCATCACCACCACCATCACCACTACCATCATCATCACCACCATCATCATCACTACCATCATCATCACCACCATCACCACCACTACCATCATCATCACTACCATCATCATCACCACCACCATCATCACCATCATCACCTCCACCATCATCACCACCATCATCACCACCATCATCAACATCATCATCACCACCATCATCATCATCAACACAATCATCATCATCATCATCATCATCAACACCAGCAACATCAGCATAATCATCACCACCATCATCATCACCACCATCATCATCACCACCACCATCATCACCACCAACATCATCACCAACAACACCATCATCATCATCACCACCCATCACCACCATCATCACCATCATCACCATCATCACCACCATCATCATCACCATCATCATCACCACCATCATCACCACATCACATCATCACCATCATCACCATCCCCACCACCATCACCATCATCACCATCATCAACATCATCACCACCATCACCACCATCACCATCATCAGCATCAGCATCATCATCACCACCACCATCACATCATCATCATCACCACCATCCACCATCATCACCACCATCACCATCACCACCACCATCATCACCACCACATCACCATCACCACCATCATCACCATCATCACCATCACCATCATCACCATCATCACCATCATCACCACCACCATCACCATCATCACCACCACCATCATCACCACCATCACCATCATCATCATCACCACCATCACCACCATCATCATCACCACCATCATCATCATCACCCACATCATCACCACCATCACCACCATCATCACCACAACCATCACCACCACCATTACCATCCTCTCCATCACCAACACCATCATCACCACCACCACCATCACCATCACCACCACCATCACCATCATCGCCACCATCATCACCATCATCATCATCATCACCACCACCATCACCACCATCATCACCATCATCACCATCATCACCGTCACCATCATCACCTCATCACCATTATCATCACATCACCCATCATCACCACCATCACCATCATCACCACATCACCATCATCATCATCATCACCATCATCACCACCACATCATCATCACCATCATCATCATCATCAGCAACATCACCATCACCATCACCACCATCACCACCATCATCACCACCATCATCACCACCATCACCATCATCATCATCATCATCACCACCATCATCACCATCACCATCATCACCATCACCACCATCACCACCATCATCACCACCATCACCACCACCAAGGAAGAGGAAGAAGAGGAAGGAGGAAGAAGAGGAGAAGAGGGAAGAAAGAGGAAGAGGAAGAAGAGGAAGAGGAGGAGAGGGAGAAGAGGAGAAGAGAAAGGAAAGGAGAGAAGAAAGGAAGAGGAGGAAAGGGAAGAAGAAAGAAGAGGAAGAAGAAGAGGAAGAGAGGAAGAAGAAGAGGAGTAGAAGAAGGAGGAAGAAGAGGAAGAAGAGGAAGGAAGAGGAAGAGGAAAAGAGGAAGAAGAGGAAGAAGGAAGGAAGAAGAAGGAGAAAAGAGAAGAAGAAGAGGAGAAAGGAGAGGAAGGAGGAGAAGAAGAAAGGAAGAAGGAGGAAGAAAGAAGGAAGAGGGAGGAAGAAGAAGAGAAGGAGGAAGAGGAAGAAGAGAAGGAAGAAGAGAAAGAGGAAGAGGAGAAGAAGAAGAGCAAAGGAAGGGAAGGAAGAGGAAGGAAAGAGAAAGAAAGAAGAGGAAGAGGAAGAAGGAGGAAGAAAGAAGAGAGGAAGGAAGAAGAGAAGGAAAGAGGAAAAGAGAAAGAAGAGGAAGAGGAAAAGGAAAAGGAGAAGAGGAGGAGGAAGGAAAGAAGAAGAAGAAAAGGGAGAGAAGGAGGAGGAGAGAGGAGAAGAGGAAGAAAGAAGAGGAAGAAGAGGAGGAGGAAAGAACAGGAAAGAGGAATAGGAAGAAGAGGGAAAAAAGGAGGAGAGAGAGAGGAAGAGGAAGAAGAGGAAGAGGGCAAGGAAGAAAAAGGGAAGAGAGGAAGAGAAGAGGAAGGGAGGAAAGAGAGGAAGGAGGAAAAGGAAGTAGAAGGAGGAGAAGGAAGGAAGAGAAAGAAGAAGAGGAAAGAAGAAGAAGAAGAGGAAGAATAGAGAAAGGAAGAAGAAGACAAGAAGGAAGAATAGGAAAGAGAGAAAAGGATTTTATTTCTTGAGAGTCTTTTTTTCATTCATTATTCACTTTGGCCACCATTGATGATTATCCATCCAGTACTTAGTGTTCACGAGCGTTTTATTAAAAAAAATACGAAATCAATACTACGAGGGCGAAAAAATCAAGGGGGTCAACGAACGTCGGGTTAAAATATCCAGGACATTTATAATTGTAATGAGCTTATTCGGATCGGGCCCGTGATCAGGATATGATAAATTACACACACACACACACACACACACACACACACACACACACGTTTAACTAGCCCGTATAATATTATGAGAGGTGTGGTGTCATCTGCCATCCGGTGTCGTGAGACATCCCATATCTATATTTTACCATCGCGGAACGCAAAATTTACTATCATGGAGTGACTAAGTGAAGCATCTAAGTGTAAAACAGTACTAATGAGGACTTAAATAGCGATGCAAGGCTTATTAGGTCACAAGAAGAAGAAGAAGAGTGATTGTTAATATCCTCGTTATATACACACACACATACGTCATCATTTCCTTTCATGATAAAATAAATAAACTTGGGTGGGACAGACCCCGACAAAAAAAAAAAAGCAGATGACAAAAGACACGGTACCTTGTCGAAATTCAGGTATATGAGGATATGGGATGTCTCATGATACCCGGATGTCTCATGACGCCACACCCTGGGCTTAACGACATTCAAAGTGGCCGTTAACACACACACACACACACACACAGAACCCTTAACAATAGGCTTGCTCCGCCCCTTCCAACAGGCAAACAAGCGAATTACACGGAACAACTATTACGCACACACACACACACACACACACACACACACACGACCGTTAACTAGAGGCCTGCTCCCCCCTCCCCCCCAACAGGCAAACAAGCTAACTACGCCGAACAACTATCACACACACAAAGAAGAGTTGGCGGGACAAGCGCACTCCCTTCCTTTCTGCACCCTGTACCTTCCGTCAGCCCTTCAGTCTCTCACAAACCTCCACCTCCTCCACAAGTCTCCGTCCATCCTCATTCTGTGTGTTGGTGGCGGGAGCTCTTCGCCTGAACCCGCTGCTCCCGTATCTGCTAAGTGTTTATGTGTTACGGCCCCCGACTATGTATCTCCCGGGTCTCGGTTCGATACCCGCCCTCAGCACCTCCATGTTATGTGTCTGTGCTCCGTACCCGCCCACGTAAATGTTGGACTCGGTTCGAATCCCGCCCTCAGCACTTCCATGTTATGTGTCTGTGCTCCGTACCCGCCCACGTAAATGTTGGACTCGGTTCGAATCCCGCCCTCAGCACTTCCATGTTATGTGTCTGTGCTCCGTACCCGCCCACGTAAATGTTGGACTCGGTTCGAATCCCGCCCTCAGCACTTCCATGTTATGTGTCTGTGCTCCGTACCCACCCACGTAAATGTTGGACTCGGTTCGAATCCCGCCCTCAGCACTTCCATGTTATGTGTCTGTGCTCCGTACCCGCCCACGTAAATGTTGGACTCGGTTCGAATCCCGCCCTCAGCACTTCCATGTTATGTGTCTGTGCTCCGTACCCGCCCACGTAAATGTTGGACTCGGTTCGAATCCCGCCCTCAGCACTTCCATGTTATGTGTCTGTGCTCCGTACCCGCCCACGTAAATGTTGGACTCGGTTCGAATCCCGCCCTCAGCACTTCCATGTTATGTGTCTGTGCTCCGTACCCGCCCACGTAAATGTTGGACTCGGTTCGAATCCCGCCCTCATCTACAAGCCCCGTCCTTAAGTAGGGGAGAGGGGTGATGATTCGGACAGTGGGATTGTCCGGCCATAGCACTTATTGTAAAGTGTATGGGAGTGAGTGCCGCGAGATTTTGTGTGAATATGCAAAACTTTGTTGCCTTGGCCCAGAAAGGGACAACCACGCCCTCAGAGCTGTTATTTTCGATGCAAGTCCTAATTTATGTTTTTTTTCATCTCGTATGTAATATTTTCAGGGTGGCAGACGTATTACCTTTGCAATCTTTGAGTTGGGACTGATAGTAATTATTTTTGGACATATTAATTAGGGTTTTTACGCGTTTCTTCAGGTATCTCTACCTATCTTGTAGTATTTTATCTTTTCTGTTGTTTTTGAGTTTACGTTGTGTTGTATTTCTGAGATTTATACATTCATTAATTTCATTGTTGATCCAGGGAGCAGGGGGCCGTTTTATTTCACGTGTTACCATTGGAGCAAGGTTGTCTAAGCATCTGGTGAACACTGAAGTTAGTATGCTCACTTGGTCATTAACATTATCCGTGTTTAATATTTGATTCAGTTCGGTGACGTTGTTTAGCAGGCTTTCGCAGAATTTTTATAACTGGTATTCGTTTTGGCTTTTTCATATTGACTGTGGCTGTGAAAAGCTCGTGATCAGCGATTGGGTTAGGGATTACGTCACTGTGTAATATGAGGTCAGGGTTATTGGTTATTATTACATCCAGTAGTGTAGCAGTGGTGGGGGTTAGTCGTGTGGGTTTGCTTATTAGTTGTGTTAGTTTATTATTCTTTAGTAAGCGTGAGAGTTTGCTGGTAGGCGAGAGAAGGTCGTCATTTAGGTCGCCTAGAACTAGGAATGTTTTTTCATGAAGCATAATAGATCGTATAGTTTCAGTTATATGATCATATGAATTAGCGAGAGCCTTTGGGTGTCTGTAAATACATCCTACTATGACAGATGGTAATATCCTGCACTGCACTCGGACCCATATGTCTTCAGTCCCTGTTTGTTTAGTTATTTTAGTGTCTATTATTTCAGAAGCAAGGGTATCACTAACATAGAGACAGACACCTGCACCTCGGCCGCCGTCGCACCTGAACACTTTATAATTGGGAATGTTGATGTATGTGTCGGGAGTGTAAGGGGAGAGCCATGTTTCGCTGACGCAAAGAATATCTGCATTTCTGTCACTCATTAACATTTTTATTTCATCAAAGTTTGCGAGTAGGGATTGGCCATTAATGTGATCTATGGTAAGACAGTCCTTGGAGTGTTCAGAGTTGTTAGGGTTTTCACTGCTGGCTTAAGGGAGAGGGAGAGAGAGAGAGAATAAGGGAGAGGGAGAGAGAATAAGGGAGAGGGAGAGAGAATAAGGGAGAGGGAGAGAGAATAAGGGAGAGGGAGAGAGAGAGAGAGAGAGAGAGAGAGAGAGAGAGAGAGAGAGAGAGAGAGAGAGAGAGAGAGAGAGAGAGAGAGAGAGAGAGAATAAGGGAGAGGGAGAGAGAGAGAGAATAAGGGAGAGGGAGAAAGAGAGAGAATAAGGGAAAGGGAGAGAGAGAGAGAAAAAAAAAAGGGTGATGGGTGTGTTGGCTTAATGGTGATGGATGTGTTGGCTTAATGGTGATGGATGTATTGACTTAATGGTGATGGATGTGTTGGCTTAATGGTGATGGATGTGTTGGCTTAATGGTGATGGATGTGTTGGCTTAATGGTGATGGGGGTGTTGGCTTAATGGTGATGGATGTGTTGGCTTAATGGTGATGGATGTGTTGACTTAATGGTGATGGATGTGTTGGCTTAATGGTGATGGATGTGTTGGCTTAATGGTGATGGATGTGTTGGCTTAATGGTGATGGATGTGTTGGCTTAATGGTGATGGATGTGTTGGCTTAATGGTGATGGATGTGTTGGCTTAATGGTGATGGATGTGTTGACTTAATGGTGATGGATGTGTTGGCTTAATGGTGATGGATGTGTTGGCTTAATGGTGATGGATGTGTTGGCTTAATGGTGATGGGGGTATTGACTTAATGGTGATGGATGTGTTGGCTTAATGGTGATGGATGTGTTGGCTTAATGGTGATGGATGTGTTGGCTTAATGGTGATGGGGGTATTGACTTAATGGTGATGGATGTGTTGGCTTAATGGTGATGGATGTGTTGGCTTAATGGTGATGGATGTGTTGGCTTAATGGTGATGGATGTGTTGACTTAATGGTGATGGATGTGTTGGCTTAATGGTGATGGATGTGTTGGCTTAATGGTGATGGGGGTATTGACTTAATGGTGATGGATGTGTTGGCTTAATGGTGATGGATGTGTTGGCTTAATGGTGATGGGGGTATTGACTTAATGGTGATGGGGGTATTGACTTAATGGTGATGGATGTGTTGGCTTAATGGTGATGGATGTGTTGGCTTAATGGTGATGGATGTGTTGGCTTAATGGTGATGGGGGTATTGACTTAATGGTGATGGATGTGTTGGCTTAATGGTGATGGATGTGTTGGCTTAATGGTGATGGATGTGTTGGCTTAATGGTGATGGATGTGTTGGCTTAATGGTGATGGATGTGTTGGCTTAATGGTGATGGATGTTGGCTTAATGGTGATGGATGTGTTGGCTTAATGGTGATGGATGTGTTGGCTTAATGGTGATGGATGTGTTGGCTTAATGGTGATGGGGGTGTTGACTTAATGGTGATGGATGTGTTGGCTTAATGGTGATGGATGTGTTGTCTTAATGGTGATGGATGTGTTGGCTTAATGGTGATGGGGGTTTTGACTTAATGGTGATGGATGTGTTGGCTTAATGGTGATGGATGTGTTGGCTTAATGGTGATGGATGTGTTGGCTTAATGGTGATGGGGGTATTGACTTAATGGTGATGGGGGTATTGACTTAATGGTGATGGATGTGTTGGCTTAATGGTGATGGATGTGTTGGCTTAATGGTGATGGATGTGTTGGCTTAATGGTGATTGGGGTGTTGGCTTAATGGTGATGGGGTATTGACTTAATGGTGATGGATGTGTTGGCTTAATGGTGATGGATGTGTTGGCTTAATGGTGATGGGGGTATTGACTTAATGGTGATGGATGTGTTGGCTTAATGGTGATGGATGTGTTGGCTTAATGGTGATGGATGTGTTGGCTTAATGGTGATGGATGTGTTGGCTTAATGGTGATGGATGTGTTGGCTTAATGGTGATGGGTGTGTTGGCTTAATGGTGATGGATGTGTTGGCTTAATGGTGATGGATGTGTTGGCTTAATGGTGATGGATGTGTTGGCTTAATGGTGATGGATGTGTTGGCTTAATGGTGATGGATGTGTTGGCTTAATGGTGATGGATGTGTTGGCTTAATGGTGATGGATGTGTTGGCTTAATGGTGATGGGTGTGTTGGCTTAATGGTGATGGATGTGTTGCTAATGGTGATGGCGGTATTGACTTAATGGTGATGGATGTGTTGGCTTAATGGTGATGGATGTGTTGGCTTAATGGTGATGGATGTGTTGGCTTAATGGTGATGGATGTGTTGGCTTAATGGTGATGGATGTGTTGGCTTAATGGTGATGGATGTGTTGGCTTAATGGTGATGGATGTGTTGGCTTAATGGTGATGGATGTGTTGGCTTAATGGTGATGGATGTGTTGGCTTAATGGTGATGGGGGTATTGACTTAATGGTGATGGGGGTGTTGGCTTAATGGTGATGGATGTGTTGGCTTAATGGTGATGGGGGTATTGACTTAATGGTGATGGATGTGTTGGCTTAATGGTGATGGATGTGTTGGCTTAATGGTGATGGGGGTGTTGGCTTAATGGTGATGGATGTGTTGGCTTAATGGTGATGGATGTGTTGGCTTAATGGTGATGGGGGTGTTGGCTTAATGGTGATGGATGTGTTGGCTTAATGGTGATGGATGTGTTGGCTTAATGGGGATGGATGTGTTGGCTTAATGGGGATGGATGTGTTGGCTTAATGGGGATGGATGTGTTGGCTTAATGGTGATGGGGGTATTGACTTAATGGTGATGGGGGTATTGACTTAATGGTGATGGGGGTATTGACTTAATGGTGATGGATGTGTTGGCTTAATGGTGATGGATGTGTTGGCTTAGCAAGATGTAGGTAACAGGAGAGAGAGACACGGGGAGAGATGGAGAGAAAAAGAGATGATAGAGAGAGTCAGTGGAGAGAATGTCGTGCAGTATATATATGGACCAGCCTCGTGTGTCATGCAGTATGTATATGGACCAGCCTCGTGTGTCATGCAGTATGTTTTCTGTCAGATATGATTTGTCTTCCCAGAGCTGCCGTGACGGAGGCCGGACTCGTGTGGGACCGCGGAGATGCCGGGCCAAGCAGGGGAGACATCACGGAGAGTCACACCAAGATAGATAGGTCAATTTAGGTCAACATATGTCCTCAGTGTGTTAGTGAGGATAGGCTATCACTGGTTAGCTGTCTAATCATTGGGAGTGACTAGTGTGCAGAGCTCGGCAACATTATGGAATACTAAATGATATCAAGTGATTGTTTTTAGTCTTAAGTTTACTCTCTCCTCCTCCTCCTCCTCCTCCTCCTCTGTCTATCTTCAACCCTTCCTTCCTTTTAATAAATAAGTTATCTTTTGCTTAATTAACGTTTATAATTCTTTCTGGTGGTCAAATCTTGCATCTCATTTCCCTATCATCCATTCTCTCTCCTCCTCCTCCTCCTCTCTATATATATATCTTCATCCCTTCCTTCCTTTTAATTAATGTCTAAGTTATCCTTTGAGTGACGTTCTTTCTGGCGGTCAAATCTTGCATCCTATTTCCTATCATCCATTCTCTCTCTTCCTCCTTCTCCTCCTCCTCTGGCTATCTTCATCCCTTCCTTCCTTTTAAGTAATGTCTAAGTTATCTTTCGCTCAAGGTTCCTTCCAGTGTGTTTGTGGTGTCCGGCTCTGCTTGCTAGTTTGTTTTGTCACTGTATAATTGTCAATCCTAGTTTGTTTTGTCACTATAATTGTCAATCCTAGTTTGTTTTGTCACTGTATAATTGTCAGTCCTTTTTTGTTTTGTCACTGTATAATTGTCAGTCCTAGTTTGTTTTGCCACTGTATAATTGTCAGTCCTAGTTTGCTTTGTCCCTGTATAATTGTCAGTCCTAGTTTGCTTTGTCCCTGTATAATTGTCCGTCCCAGCCAGGCGCCTCTTCCTTGTAAAGATCTCGGCAGCTTCAAGCCTTGCCGATATCTCAATCCGTACGTGAATGTAAATTAACCGAAATCCTTGTTACTAAGCCCTGCACGGTGCTCTCTCACATAATGCTTCTTTAAATTTTCAGTCTCACTTAATTTCCGGGGTTAGTAATATATTTTGCCATAAGTTAACTCCCCGTGATGGCCAGTTTCATGTACTATATATAAGTAATTTGCCTTTTGCATGGCTATAATTCTGCATCTGTGTCTAAGGCCCAGTTTCACAGTTCCTCATGATGGGTTAGTAAGCTCCAAAACCAATACCAGAGCCTTCGAAATTTCCTTGTACAGTGTCTGGAGTTTATATTCAAGTTCACAAATTTGACGAGACTATACAGGAAAGGTCTTGTGTGTTTATGCTACGAAGGAAAGGGAGGAGAAGGGAGATGAGATTGGGAGACAAGTGAGCCGAGATCCTGTTTATATTCAAGTTCACAAATTTGACGAGACTATACAGGAAAGGTCTTGTGTGTTTATGCTACGAAGGAAAGGGAGGAGAAGGGAGATGAGATTGGGAGACGAGTGAGCCGAGATCCTGTTTATATTCAAGTTCACAAATTTGACGAGACTATACAGGAAAGGTCTTGTGTGTTTATGCTACGAAGGAAAGGGAGGAGAAGGGAGATGAGATTAGGAGACGAGTGAGCCGAGATCCTGTTTATATTCCAGTTCACAAATTTGACAAGACTATACAGGAAAAGCTGTGTTTATGATATGAAGGAAAGGGAGGAGAAGGGAGATGAGTAAGCTGAGATGGTGTTTATATTCAAGTTCACAAATTTGACAAGACTATCCAGGAAAAGCTCTCTGTTTATGATATGAAGGAAAGGGAAGAGAAGGGAGATGAGTAAGCTGAGATTCTGTTTATATATTCAAGTTCACAAATTTGACAAGACTATATACAGGAAAAGCTCTCTGTTTATGATATGAAGGAAAGGGAAGAGAAGGGAGATGAGTAAGCTGAGATCCTGTATTTATTCAAGTCCACAAATTTGACGACACAATACAGGAAAAGCTCTTTGTATTTAGTGTGTCATCGAAGACCGCGCCATTTTGAACAGTATGGGATTCTATAGCTTGGTTCGGGAGTGTTACAAAGATTGTGATGGACTGTGGAAGCGGCCCTTAATGTTCCCTTTTCTAATATGCCTCTCTGTTTTTGCAGGATGCCGCGGACGGACCATGCAGAGGACTCATCGCGACGACACCAACGGTTTGGTTAAGTGGGTTCTTTTGTGTGTGCGTCTGTGTGTGAATGGCAGGCCTGTCGTATGATTGTGTGTGTGTGTGCGTTGGCGTTATGCCTTCGCACTATTATTTTGTTAGGATGTATTTTTGTGTGTGAACTTTTTGCACGTAATCTTTTTTTATACCCATAGCTAGCGTTTGTTTGTGTGGCAGTGTTCCGGGAGATGGACGCCGGGGGACATGGGCTTGGGGAGGCGCACATGACCTCCTCTGTCCGTGACCTCTTCAGCTGGGGAGACCGGTAAGCATTTTGATATAGTTGTGTGGATAATGGATATTGTTTTTTACAGCTAAAGAAACCACTCTAGGGCAATGAGAAAATAGGTTTAGAAAAAGCCCGTTAACCCCTTCCCGGCAGCAGGGCTGACATGATTTTCCACCAAGTTTAGTAGAAAACACTCACTTGTCAATCCTGTGTTGTGAGAATTAGTGTTGGAACACTCTCATACACGGGAGATTTTAGTGCGGCTGGTGGTCGCAGTGAGCGTTTAGCACCACCAGCAAATACGCCTAACGTCCACTGCAAGCGTTTAGCAATGAAAGGGTTAAGTTGGACTGGTTATATGTATATTGATACATTCAAATGAAGGTTTAGAGTGTAACCACTGATGGTACATGAGTCAGGATCATCAAAATCATCCAAAAAAATCAGCATCTATATCCTCAGCTGCCAAAGGAGTCATTTCCTCCGGCTCAAGAGGTCTCTTACTCCTTGACATGATAGACTATAATAATAAAAGAAACTAGGAAAAATGCAAAAATTCCCGGTGTCAGCTGATGTGCGTTGCATATGTAGTGCGGCGACGGCCTGATGAACGAGCCTCCCATAACCCACTTAGCCAGGGGGGTACCTCTTTGGCCGACTCGGTAAGGAGTGGCTCTCCCGTCACGCTGGTCGCGGGTTCAATCCCAGGCAGCCGGCGAATACCCTGATCTTGATTAATTTCTCGTGTTATTTCGATACACGCAGAGGACGTGTTGAGAAATAGGAAGGATTTAGAAAAGAAGCTTGTCGGGGCATTACACATATCCAACAAGGCACAAGGGTGACTGTCCTTGAGAGGCAATGTCGGCAAGTGTCCATGGGTTTGAGATGCCTAATAATAATTTATTTTGTTCATTTTGTCAGTAGTAAGGAATCTTCTATTTTTTGGGGGGGTCGGCCCAGCCCGTTCTGGCGCAGGCGAGTGTTTATAGTGGCGCCATGATACTATCTAATGAGGGCAAATGAGAGCAAACGTCTATACACAGACGCGCCGACAAAAAGTCCCAATTTCCAAACGTCTCTATATAGATCCTCCGCCGGGAAGGGCTTAACCCGTGGGCGTCGGCAATGGGAAAGCCGAGAAGTGGCCGAGAAATGGCAAAATTACACTGCATTTTGAGACTAAGAAAAGAGCATGGAACGTACATCAGAGCACTTGCTCCTCTCATAACTATAAAGCCATTAAGAATATTTCTTTTACTCAAACTCCACTCTGTGTGGTGTTTGTCACAAAATAAACAGTCTTGTGACGCGTGGCATTTAGCCGAGAGTCGCTTGTTGTCTACTTTAAAGAATTTGACGAGTGATTACTGTATGGATAGCTAATTCAGTCTGCCGTGACCTTTCTGCACCACTTATCATGCATGGTGGGTTGCGGTATGCCACAACCACCTACAATTTGCTTGAATCAGGGGTTTTATGGCGAGCCCTTTTTAGGGTCCACCGTACCACAGCCATGACTCGTGAAAGCCCAGAAAAGGGACTGCCGATGTTCTTGCGTTAATTGCTGCTCCTTCAGAGACAAAAGTTATGAAGGGCCGAAAGAGAGGTCAGTTTCGGGAGGAGAGGTGTCTCGATACGTCATTCCTCGTGAGAGAATTCAAGTCGAAGGCAGGAGATATAGACACAGGAAGGATGCTCCAGAGTTTACCAGTGTAAGGGATGAAAGAATGAAGATGCTGGTTAACTCTTGCATAAGGGGTTTGGACAGCACAGGGATGAAAGAGTGGAGATCCTGGTTAACTCTTGCATAATGGGTTTGGACAGTATAGGGATGAAAGAATGAAGATGTTGGTTAACTCTTGCATAATGGGTTTGGACAGTATAGGGATGAAAGAATGAAGATGCTGGTTAACTCTTGCATAAGGGGTTGGACAGTATAGGGATGAAAGAATGAAGATGCTGGTTAACTCTTGCATAAGGGGTTGGACAGTATAGGGATGAAAGAATGAAGATGCTGGTTAACTCTTGCATAATGGGTTTGGACAGTATAGGGATGAAAGAATGAAGATGCTGGTTAACTCTTGCATAAGGGGTTGGACAGTATAGGGATGAAAGAATGAAGATGTTGGTTAACTCTTGCATAAGGGGTTGGACAGTATAGGGATGAAAGAATGAAGATGATGGTTAACTCTTGCATAAGGGGTTGGACAGTATAGGGATGAAAGAATGAAGATGTTGGATAAATCTTGCATAATGGGTTTGGACAGTATAGGGATGAAAGAATGAAGATGTTGGTTAACTCTTGCATAAGGGGTTGGACAGTATAGGGATGAAAGAATGAAGATGTTGGTTAACTCTTGCATAAGGGGTTGGACAGTATAGGGATGAAAGAATGAAGATGTTGGTTAACTCTTGCATAAGGGGTTGGACAGTATAGGGATGAAAGAATGAAGATGTTGGTTAACTCTTGCATAAGGGGTTGGACAGTATAGGGATGAAAGAATGAAGATGTTGGTTAACTCTTGCATAAGGGGTTGGACAGTATAGGGATGAAAGAATGAAGATGTTGGTTAACTCTTGCATAAGGGGTTGGACAGTATAGGGTATATGTAAGTAGTATTTGTATATGTGTGAAAAATTATTCAAATGGATATATAATGTTAGGAATTGCAAAAATGATTATATATGCATAATAGAGGAGATCAGTGATGATTTGACCATTTTTAGTTTAAGAAAAATTCAATTAAGTATGGAAGAGACAGAGATGGAATTTATACATTCTTAAAAATACTTAAAACTACTTATCCTCCCTAATTTCTATCTTTCCCATACTTAATTAAATTTTGGCATTACAATTTTGTTGACCTTAACCCGGTGGTAGCAGCAGGGATCATGTTTCTTAATGGTCCCTCCAAGCGAGAAAAATGAGAAAAATCACCCTCACACAAACCATTTCATAATATATATCAAAGCATTTGTGATCAGATTATGCATCATCTATTTTGGGGAGTTTAAATCATGGCACAAATTTGGCCCGTCGCTGCTACACGGTAAAGCCACAAATTTGGCCCATCGCTGCTTCACAGTAAAGCCACAAATTTGGCCCGTCGCTGCTACATGGTAAAGCCACAAATTATAGCCGGGAGCATTCTGGACCATCTAGAAAAGCATAATTTAATTCATGATTCACAGCATAGGTTCACAAAGGATAGGTCTTGCCTTACCTGTTGTCCTTCTACACTAAAGTAATAGAGGCGGTTGACCGAGATGAAAACTATGACATATTGTATCTAGATTTCAGTAAAACGTTCGACAAAGTCCCTCATCACCGGCTATTACTAAAATTACAGGCTCACGGCGTAGCTGGTAAAGTTTTGAACTGGATCAGGGCGTGGCTCAGTGGTAGGAAGCAGACAGTGCAAATCAATGGTAAAAAATCTGAATGGGGCAGTGTTACGAGTGGCGTCCCTCAGGGGTCGGTGCTGGGTCCTCTGCTTTTTATTATTTACATCAATTTCTTGGACACAGGAATTAGTAGTGATGTCAGCAAGTTCACAGATGATACCAAGATCAGTAGTGTAACCCAATCAGACAGGGACGCTACCGTTTTCCAGGATGAGCTTGACAGACTATATGATTGGGGAAGTGGCAGATGGAAATCAATTACGGCATGTGTAGCATTCTGAGTGTAGGCAGGAACAACCCCTCACACAATTACTCCTTAAATGGCACTCCTCTAAGCAGGTCTGGGCTTGAGAGAGACTTAGGAGTCCTAGTGAGCGCTGACCTCCGTCCTTGGGCTCAATGCATTCAGGCCAAAAATTGGGCCAACAGAGCACTTGGTTTCATCTCAAGGAGCGTAAGCAATAGGAGCGCTGAAGTCATCCTCAAACTTTACTTAGCACTAGTTAGACCTCATCTCGATTATGCGGTTCAGTTCTGGTCCCCCTACTATAGAATGGATATCAAGGTGTTGGAATCTGTACAGAGGAGGATGACAAAGATGATTCAGGGGGTGAGAAACTTGCCTTATGAAGACAGGCTGAAGCAGTTAAATCTACACTCGCTAGAAAGGCGAAGGGTGCGAGGAGACTTGATCGAAGTCTATAAATGGATGAAGGGATTTAATAAAGGGGATGTCAATAAGATTTTGATAGTAAAAGAGCCAGGTAGGACACGTGGCAGTGGTTTTAAGTTAGACAAATTCAGATTCAACAAAGACATAGGCAAGAATTGGTTTACTAACAGAGTTGTGGATGAGTGGAACAGGCTTGGGGGCCATGTTGTGGGTGCCAATACCATAGATACATTCAAGAAGAGGTTAGATAAAGCCATGGCCTTGTATAGCCTAACCAGCCTCTTGCAGACTCCTTATGTTCTTAACTCTTGCATAAGGAGTTTGGACACACAAACCATTTCATAATATATATCAAAGCATTTGTGATCAGATTATGCATCATCTAGTTTGGGGGGTTTAAATATCATGGCACAAACTTGGCCCATCGCTGCTACACGGTAAAGCCACAAACTTGGCCCGTCGCTGCTGCCGGGTTAATGGAGCAGCCACCTGTGTCTGAGCCAAGATGTCTGGATGTCTCTGCCGCTGCCTCTCCGCATGTCTGAGTCTCCCTGTACTTCCAGTGTGTTGCCCCGCCTGGAGAGACACGTTGATGGAGGTGGCCGTGTGTGTCACCCTTTGCCTGTATCCTCTGGCGCCCAGGTAAACAATGATAATGATTATGATAATACCAATAATAGTAATGAATATAATAATACCAATAATAGTAATGAATATAACAATACCAATAATAGTAATGAAATGATAGTCGGTCAAATAACGAGATCATTAAATACTGTTGCTCTTGTATAATTTTCATAGTGTGTCTAATTCTCCGTCAGTCTCCTGGGTTGTGTCTAAGTCGGTCTTGTTCTTTCAGAGGCGCGTAAGTGGAGAGCATCGGCGCAGCGCGGGAGCAGCACGTCAGGGTGTAGGGTGTTTGTTTAGCTGGTGTAGGGTGTTAGGGTGTTAGGGTGTTAGGTGTAACAACGGTTGGCTCTTTCACAGAACGGGTGTGATTCCGTTCTGCGTTTGAGTCTTCCACCTTCAGACGGTCTCCCTCTGAGATGTCTGAAGTTTTTTTGTCGGTTTTCTCCGTAGGAGGAAGCCGACTCTAGCTACTCTGGCCTCTCTTCCGGGGGTCAGAGCGGTCGGGCTCTGCTTGGCCAGGCGTTGCCTTTCGCGTTGTCTCCGCCGAAGTTTTGCCAGACTCTTCCGTAAGGTTGAGCCTGGCTTTTTTATTAGGTGGATCAGGCTGCCTTCTTCCAAGGAGTCTGATGGGAGTGGAGTCTTTTTTTTGGTGTATGTCTGTGGGTACTTAGTGGGTAAGGGAGGGTGGGGTAGAATGGTTGGTGGGCTGGAAGTGGGTTGGGGGATGAGCCTCCTGGGATTTGGGTTGTGTCGAGCCTTACCGCCTGGTGTGTTGGGTAAACCTTCACGCCAGGGGGGGGGTGCCAAGACTATATCCATCTCCTGGGCAGGGCGATTCCCCTTTCCCATGCCAACTGGCCCTCCTCCGTCTGCCTCCCCAAACCCCCGCTGAGTGCTTGTGTGTGTTATTTTATTTAGGATGTCTTTTTTTTCTATGCCTTTTTCCCGTGTGTTTATACCCAATAGCTAGCGTGTGTGTGTGTGGCAGTCCGGAGGCGCGTGCAGCGAGGACATCACATCACGTCACTACGGTATATCCACGGTATTTGGTTTAGTGTGTGCTGTGTGTGTTTGTGTGTGTGATGGCAGGCCTGCCGTGTGTTTGACCTTTTGCTGTGTGTTGCTGTGTGACTGCTAGGATTTCATTTCTATGTATGTTTTTTTCCCCATAACCCCCTTCCTCCCTAGCTCTTTAGCTGTTGTTCCTGGCGAGGCGCTGGGTGGATGCTGCCGGGCGACCAACGGCGGTGGCGGTGTGCAACGCGGGAGCTGCTGAGGTTTGGGGTAGCACTACGGTGCAGGTTATGTAGGGTGTGTGAGTTTTTTTTTTGTGTGAGTGTCTTTTTTTTGTGTGGGGTGTTGGCGGGGGACTTAGCTAATCACTGTGTCAGGAAGGCATGGGCGTGGCCGTCTGTCCATCAGGCCGACGGGCGGGTGTGCCACCTGGCAGTCAGGCTAGCAGGTGACAGGCAAGCTATCTGGTGGTCAGGCGGTCAGTCGGGCCATCAGATAGGTAGGCAGGCCACCTTGCGGTCAGGTTGTCGGGCGGGCACCCCACCCTCGGTCAGGTAGGCAGGCAGCAGCGTCTACGCTGAGCCGTACGGCCACACGTACGAACGCACGGAACCCGTACGCTACGTTCCGCTGCACTGACGCTCGTCGTACCTCTGCTCGCACGCTTGCGGGCGGGTTGGGGGCGGGGGGCGGATGGGCAGACGGGCGGGCGTACGTGGGAACGGGCGGGCGGACGGGTGGTCGGGCGGTTAGGGAGTCGGAGCAACGCTTGAAAGACGCGCAGATAGATGTCAGATTCTCCCGTAGGGAGGTCTGGCAAGGTGATAGTTTAGGCGGCGGAGTTGTACGCGGGCCAGTCTGTGTTACAGCTTTGCCGTCAGGGTAGCTCCTTCCGAGCTGCCCAAACTGAGGACCAGTTTTCCTCACAGGAGGAGGCTGGTGGGGCCTAGGGTGTTAGGGGTACGACGGTTGGCTCTTTCACAGAACGGGTGTGTTCCGTTCTGCGTTTGAGTCTGCCGCCTTTGGGCGTCTCCCTCTGAGATGTCGGTTAGGATTTCTTTTTTTTATATGTCCGTGTGTGTAACTGTTGCCTTTTAGCCTGTTGTGTTCCTGAGCAGCAAGAAGAGGCGGCTGTGGTGACCCGCCCGATGCGGAAGGCTTCTGGGCCCTGTCGGCGGGGGCGCACCTCTCTGGCTGACTGGTTGACCAGGCTTTGACCAGGTGGCTGGGGAGGCGCATCCTCGCTGGGCGGGGTCTGGGGGCCCTCCGTCTTGGGGAGGTCGCTGCAGCAGGAGGAGGTAACTACTGCTGGTTTTGTAAGGCATTGTGGTTGAGAGCACCTTGCAGCTGTAACGCGAATTTCGTTCCGTAATAAACAATGTACCGCCATGCTGCCTGTCCTTCCTCCCTCCCAGCACTGTGTACGTCTGTGTGTGTGTGTTGCTTAATTCTCCCTCACTGCACTGTGCGTACGTCTGTGTGTGTGTGTTGCTCTGTCTCTGTCTCTCTCTCTGTCTCTGTCTGTCTCTCTATCTCTGTCTCTGTCTGTCTCTCTATCTCTCAATCTCTCTCTGTGTCTTTCTCTCTCTAGTTAGTAAAGAACAGGCAACGTTTGCCATGGAAGACTCTACAGTATACATAAGACTACAGTGTACATCCCAACCCTCTACGGCCGTTGCTGCTCCACCCGGGCATTACCACATCCACTCGAGTCTCCAAGAAACCTCCACGGCCGAGCTTCAACCACAGAACACACCGCTACCGTTGATGAGGTTCCACGCCCCGGACTACCGCCATGTTAGCCTCGATAATAGTCCTCGGCGCACTTATTCTGAGACGTCCTGGTGAGTGAGTGCCCTAATTGCCTTCATGGATAATGTCACAGGTGTCCAATGGTTCAGGTGTGGTGTCAGATATTTTTGTTATTGTGTCGTAAATATCCAGTTATTATTTCTGACTCGCTGAATGTTTATTGCACACAGTTTGTCTTTGAGTAAAAACACTAATTAATATCCATGATCGGTTAGGTTACAAACTCCCTCGATTTCAGACTGGAGAGCTACACAACACTGGTCATCCGCTGAGTGGTTGAATTCCTGGTCTACCGGCCCCTGGAGGAGTGGTCGATTGCCTGGTCTACTGTGGATGTGAGTGGTTGATTCCCTGGTCTACCCCTGGATGACGCGGCTGTTCCTATGCAGGGGAGGACTCACACAAGCGATAAGGTAAGGTTTTAATGGCTGGGTTTACAAGAGGTTTTAATAGCTGGGTTCAAGAGAGGTTTTAATAGCTGGGTTTACAAGAGGTTTTAATAGCTGGGTTCAAGAGAGGTTTTAATGGCTGGGTTTACAAGAGGTTTTAATGGCTGGGTTTACAAGAGGTTTTAATGGCTGGGTTCACAAGAGGTTTTAATAGCTGGGTTTACAAGAGGTTTTAATAGCTGGGTTTACAAGAGGTTTTAATAGCTGGGTTTACAAGAGGTTTTAATAGCTGGGTTCAAGAGAGGTTTTAATAGCTGGGTTTACAAGAGGTTTTAATAGCTGGGTTCAAGAGGTTTTAATGGCTGGGTTTACAAGAGGTTTTAATGGCTGGGTTGACAAGAGGTTTTAATGGCTGGGTTGACAAGAGGTTTTAATGGCTGGGTTGACAAGAGGTTTTAATGGCTGGGTTGACAAGAGGTTTTAATGGCTGGGTTGACAAGAGGTTTTAATGGCTGGGTTCAAGAGAGGTTTTAATGGCTGGGTTCAAGAGAGGTTTTAATGGCTTGGATCAAGAGGTTTTAATGGCTGGGTTCAAGAGAGGTTTTAATGGCTGGGTTCAAGAGAGGTTTTAATGGCTGGGTTTACAAGAGGTTTTAATAGCTGGGTTCAAGAGAGGTTTTAATGGCTGGGTTCAAGAGAGGTTTTAATGGCTGGGTTCAAGAGAGGTTTTAATGGCTGGGTTCAAGAGAGGTTTTAATGGCTGGGTTCAAGAGGTTTTAATGGCTGGGTTCAAGAGAGGTTTTAATGGCTGGGTTTACAAGAGGTTTTAATAGCTGGGTTTACAAGAGGTTTTAATAGCTGGGTTTACAAGAGGTTTTAATAGCTGGGTTTACAAGAGGTTTTAATAGCTGGGTTCAAGAGAGGTTTTAATAGCTGGGTTCAAGAGAGGTTTTAATAGCTGGGTTCAAGAGAGGTTTTAATGGCTGGGTTCAAGAGAGGTTTTAATGGCTGGGTTCAAGAGAGGTTTTAATGGCTGGGTTTACAAGAGGTTTTAATGGCTGGGTTCAAGAGAGGTTTTAATAGCTGGGTTCAAGAGAGGTTTTAATAGCTGGGTTTACAAGAGGTTTTAATAGCTGGGTTCAAGAGGTTTTAATGGCTGGGTTTACAAGAGGTTTTAATGGCTGGGTTTACAAGAGGTTTTAATAGCTGGGTTTACAAGAGGTTTTAATGGCTGGGTTTACTAGAGGTTTTAATGGCTGGGTTCAAGAGGTTTTAATAGCTGGGTTCAAGAGAGGTTTTAATAGCTGGGTTCAAGAGGTTTTAATCGCTGGGTTCAACAGAGGTTTTAATCGCTGGGTTCAATAGAGGTTTTAATGGCTGGGTTCAAGAGAGGTTTTAATGGCTGGGTTTACAAGAGGTTTTAATGGCTGGGTTTACAAGAGGTTTTAATGGCTGGGTTTACAAGAGGTTTTAATAGCTGGGTTCAAGAGAGGTTGTAATGGCTGGGTTTACAAGAGAGGTTGTAATGGCTGGGTTTACAAGAGAGGTTTTAATGGCTGGGTTTACAAGATGTTTTAATGGCTGGGTTTACAAGAGGTTTTAATAGCTGGGTTCAAGAGAGGTTTTAATAGCTGGGTTCAAGAGAGGTTTTAATGGCTGGGTTTACAAGAGGTTTTAATGGCTGGGTTTACAAGAGGTTTTAATGACACATATCTACTGAATGTTGCTGTGTTACATATCTTGACATGCTCTCAGGGTAAGAAGTGTTCTGATAGGGTGTCTTCCCCCTCCCCCAGCACCCGTCGGACCTGGAGACTCCCCCCTGAGCCTGACGGTGGAGCTGTGGGCCCTGCACCAGACCCCCACACCCCCCCACACCACCCACAGCAGGGGCAGGGCATTGAGACTACCCCCACAGGCTAAGACAGGGAGGGACTTGAAGATCCAGGTTTTTGTCATCTGCACAGGAATTGACACATGGTATTTGGGAGCAGCGAGTAGTGGGCTTTTTTTTTAATATAGTTTCCTTTTTTGTGTGCCCCCTTGAGCTGTCTCCTTTGTTGTAGAAAAAAAATACTTGGCGAGGCTTTCATAGGTGTTTGGGGCATTTCCAGGGGTAGTTTAATGACCCTGGTGGTAGTCTGACCCTTCCTCTGTGCAATGAACTTGAAAAATCGCTCATAAAAACACAGATATTAACCCTGTAGCAGCGGCGATCATGTTTCTTAATGGTCCCTCCAAGCGAGAAAAATGAGAAAAAATCGCCCCTCACACAAACCATTTCATATATATCAAAGCATTTGCGATCAGATTATGTATCATCTATTTTTTTGGGTTTATATCATGGCACAAATTTGGCCTGTCGCTGCTACACGGTAAAGCCACAAATTTGGCCCGTTGCTGCTACCGGGTTAACCTCATTATCATGTTAAAATCCCTGTATCTCACTGTTATCTTCCTCTCCCTCTATATTATTTGTCAATCTCTCTCTTTCTCTCTCCCCCACAGATGTCTAAGGTTCCGCCCATGCAGCTGAAGGGTGCCAATGCCCACACATGCATCGACCACAGGTGTGCGCTGGACATTGCCTACAATTCATGGTGCAAATGGTATGTTGGAGGAATTCTTTGATGTATTTGAGGGACTGGGATGCCTGCTGGATGGTACAGGTAAATTACTTGGCTGAGAGAGCCCGGGTTCGATTCCTGGGCAGAGTGGAAAAATTTGGGCGGCTTTTCCGATACCCTACGCCCCTGTCCACCCAGCAGTGAATGGGTACCAGGTATTAATCGGGGGTTGTGTCCCGTCTCCTGGGGTCTGTTCCCTTCTCCTATAATCCTTTCCTCTTCTGTGTCTCTCCGGCATATGACCACAGATGTTGCACCCACTAAACAAAACTTTCCTTCCTTCCCCTTCTGTCTCTCTCCGGCATATGACCACAGATGTTGCACCCACTAAACAAAACTTTCCTTCCTTCCCCTTCTGTCTCTCTCCGGCATATGACCACAGATGTTGCACCCACTAAACAAAACTTTCCAACAGTTGAATTACAGTTTGGTCCAAGTGTTGTCCCTGTGGCTCACCCTCCTAGAGAAATACCTGTTGCTCTGAGGGATAAACTTAAGAAGGAATTAGACCATATGGAAAGACTAGGTGTCATTGTTGAAGAAAATAAACTCACAGATTGGCTCAATAGTATGGTTATTACATGTGACTTGAGTTTTTTTTTCCCTTTCCCTAGTTTTCTATTTGAGCCTAGCTACTAACAAGGCTTCAGTTCTTCCTGAGTGAAGTGATAACTTGTTCTCTGCCATCCACTTGTTAAAGGAGTCCAGTTCTTTTCCCTGCTTGCCTGAAACTTCCTTGGCATCCTTGTGTGTTACAGCTAATATATATACTGTGTCATCTGCATATAAAAGTAGTGGATAGGAAACCCTAATTGACATACCATTTACATAAGATAAGAATAAAACAGGTCCCAGGATTTATATATATTTATTTATTTTCTCTTAATCAAGGTTTTAGTAAGAAGAGGAACCCTGTACCCTGCCTTCCACTACACACACACACACACACACACACACACACACACATATATATATATATATATATATATATATATATATATATATATATATATATATATATCTATATATATATATATATATATATATATATATATGTGTATAAAAAAATGGCCCAGTGATTTTTCCATTTCTATACTTGCCTCCTAAAACATAACCCACCCTCGGTTGACCCCACCATGACCTCTTGTGACCTAACCTGACCTGACCTTTCCCAGGGAGCGTCGGCGGAGATCGAGCTGGCTGAAGGTTGGCGGCCGGGTCAAGCTCGCCTCGGACAAGGAGTTCTGTGAGATGTGCTCGGCCGATGTTGTTGACCTCGGCCACATCAATGTTACTAAGGTGGTGAAGGTGTGGAAACTACATCTACATTGACGACGGACTCAGGGAGATCGCTGAGACTACTACTGTTACTATTACTATCCTCTATACTGATATGTGTACTATTAAATCCTCTATACTTCTACTATGTGTACTATTGAATCCCATATATAGTACTTCTATGACAGCTGATGAGTGATACTACCTCTACTACTACTGCTATGACCACTCAATTCCTGGTAAGAACAGTGTCATTATCATCATCATTATTTAGGTTAAGGTCCATTTAATTCAATCTTCCTGAGCGGTTGGACGCTTTATGGCTCTCCTCCATTCTACTGTCTTGCGCCCAATGCTTATACAGTCCTATCAATCCCAAGTCTTCCTGTACATACCTTCTCTCCACGTTTTTCTAGGTCTACCAACTGGTCTCCTTCCTTCTACCTCCATTCTACTCTGTCTTCTGCCCAATGCTCATCCAATCCCATCACTTCCAAGTCTTCCTGTACACACCTTCTCCATGTTTTCCTAGGTCTACCAACTGGTCTCCTTCCTTCTACCTCCATTCTACTCTGTCTTCTGCCCAATGCTCATCCAATCCCATCAATCCCAAGTCTTCCTGTACACACCTTCTCCACGTTTTTCTAGGTCTACCAACTGGTCTCCTTCCTTCTACCTCCATTCTACTCTGTCTTCTGCCCAATGCTCATCCAATCCCATCACTGCCAAGTCTTCCTGTACACACCTTCTCCACGTTCTCCTAGGTCTACCAACTGGTCTCCTTCCTTTTACCTCCAATCTCTCCAACACTCCCAGCACTGTATCCTCCCCTGCTCTCTTTACATGTCCAAACCATTGGAGTCTTTCCCTTCTGAGCACTGTTTCCAGGTCCTCTACTAAAACTCCCAGCACTGTGTCCTCCCCTGCTCTCTTTACATGTCTCTGCCAAATATTTCCCTCTCCCTGCCTCTGTCCCTGCCAAATCACTCTCTCCCTGCCTGTGTCCCTGCCAAATCTAGCCTCTCCTCCTTACCTAACCTACCTTACCCTATCCTAAGCTACCCTAACCTACCTCTCTCTCCACCAGGTTGACAAGCCCGTCCATGGTGAAGAAGCCTTGTCCTACCTGCTCTGAGGTGACCCGTGTGGGCAACACTACCATGGACGGAGCAGTGGGGGAGGCGGTGGCTGAGTGGATAGCATGATGGCGCCACATTCGGGACAACACGAGTTCAATCCCCGCCCGGTGCCACCAAGCTGGGATTTTTCAGCCGCTGCCGAGTGGCTTAAAACTACCCACATGCTGTCCAGAAGACCACCTATCAACCCGGACTCTAGATTCTAGGATTAAAGATGAGCTCCGGGAGGGCAGCATGAGCCAATGCAAGATGGCGTATGTATATACTTATGAATGTATACACTTAGAATATCTCTTTGACAAGGCTTTCATAGGAGTTGAGGGCATTTCTAGGAGTAGTTCTATGACCCTGGTGGTAGTGTGACCCTTCCTCTGTACCATGAACCTGTAGAAACACTCATGAGAACCCAATTGACCCCCTCTTTGACCTTTATAAATAGGTAATGTGAGCAGCGAAAGTGTCTTGCGATACCGCCCTAAGAGAACACTCATTAGAACCCGATTTATAACTTTTTTGGCCGGTACATAAAATCCCTGCTCAAGGTCGCCATACAGCAGGAGGCGTAATGTATGTGTGGGTTTTCGAGCAAAATCTGGAAACCTATCTTCGTTATTGGGGCTATTTCCTTGCAAATGGGGACTTTCCTGGGAGAGTACGTCACAGCAAAGCCATTTCTGGTCTCGAAATTGCGATACAGCACCTACCGGTCGAGATAGCCTTGTGTCTCTCTCTTATCTCTGTGTTATATAAAGGCTGGCCTCTAACAGTACATGCAGCAACATATGTAACTGTACCTAATGGGCTATTAAGAAATGTTTCAAATGTTTCAAATGTTCTGTCTTTATCTCACAGTTAATTCATTCTTCCTCATATATATATATCTTGATTGCCCTCTCATCTTTTTAATTAATCCTCGATCGCTTTCTCTTAATATATACATCTTGATTGCCCTCTCATCTTTTTAATTAATCCTCGATCGCTTTCTCTTAATATATACATCTTGATTGCCCTCTCATTCTTTTAATTAATCCTCGATCGCTTTCTCTTAATATATACATCTTGATTGCCCTCTCATCTTTTTAATTAATCCTCGATCGCTTTCTCTTAATATATACATCTTGATTGCCCTCTCATCTTTTTAATTAATCCTCAATCGCTCTCTCTTAATATATACACCTTGATTGCCCTCTCATCTTTTTAATTAATCCTCGATTGCTCTCTTAATATATATATCTTGATTGCCCTCTCATCTTTTTAATTAATCCTCGATCGCTCTCTCTTAATATATATATCTTGATTGCCCTCTCATCTTTTTAATTAATCCTCGATCACTCTCTCTTAATATATATATCTTGATTGCCCTCTCATCTTTTTAATTAATCCTCGATCGCTCTCTCTTAATATATATATCTTGATTGCCCTCTCATCTTTTTAATTAATCCTCGATCGCTTTCTCTTAATATATACATCTTGATTGCCCTCTCATCTTTTTAATTAATCCTCGATCGCTCTCTCTAAATCATCCCAGCCAGCTGTTCCTCATAGTGGCACTCGCACACTTGTACACAATTTTCCGTACATGCCAAGATCCATTTCTAATAGTCAGCCAACTCTAATATAAATTCTTTCTCCCACTCCTCTTTATAATAGTTCTGTCTCTCTTATCTTTGTGTGTTCTGTCTTTACCTCACAGTTCATCATTTCTCTCTATCTCATAATTATTGCCTTATGTCTAGTTCTGTCTCTTATCTCTGTGTTCTGTCTTTACCTCACAGTTCATCATTTCTCTGTATCTCATAATTATTGCCTTATGTCTAGTTCTGTCTCTTATCTCTGTGTTCTGTCTGTACCTCACAGTTCATCATTTCTGTCTCATAATTCTTGCCTTATGTCAGGGTATTAGGCTTTATTAACAGGACGGTAACCAACAGGAGTGCAGAGGTCATCCTCAGACTCTATTTAGCATTAGTTAGGCCACACTTAGATTATGCTGTCCAGTTTTGGTGCCCACACTACAGAATGGACATCAACTTGCTTGAATCAGTTCAGAGGAGGATGACCAAGATGATTCAGGGGATGAGGAACCTCCCATATCAAAATAGGCTGAAACATCTAAACTTACATTCACTAGAGAGACGAAGAGTGCGGGGAGATCTGATAGAAGTATTCAAATGGGTCAAGGGTTACAACAAAGGCGATATAAGTAAAGTATTGAGAATTAGCCAGCAGGATAGAACACGCAGTAATGGATTTGAATTAGAAATGTATAGATTTAGGAGAGATATATGCAAGCATTGGTTTAGTAATAGAGTGGTGGGGGAATGGAATAGACTCAGCAATCACATAGTGCAGGGACGATAGCTTGTTTCCATCACCACCACCTCTTAAGGGGGGTGCCAGGAGGGGGGGGGGTCCCTTCTGGGCACACAGTACGTCCTATGGCTTTGAAATTGTAGTGTGTTGTTTGTTTGTGTAAATCTATGACATTCTGTGAACTTTGGGCGTTTGACATTAGTTAAGGTAGGCGAAAGCGTCTCTCGTAAGCAGAAAAACGCGGGAGTTCTTTTTTTTCTTGTTTAAATGCGATTAATCTTCTTTAATTGCTGGACACTGGTAGTAGCACAAAGTTAAAGATATACCGTAACCCGAATGTTGACAACTTTGTTTACTGCCCAACTTGCCAGTTTTCTCTTTCTTGTGGTGATCCTATATAGATACTACTAGAAATGGTAGTGTACAGAAAGTTAATCAATCTCTCAAGTCGTCTTCTTGTCTGTTACACTGTGTTTGCTTACTTCTAAACTAAAAACGCGCATGTTTTAATTTTTTTTATTTGTACAAAATATACAGTATGATTACTGCATATTAATATGAAATAATAACTATGTAACTACAGTGATGAAAAAGTTGAATTATGTCCCTCATTTAGGTAAAATTGAAAATGGTATAAGAGTACTACCGTAGGAAGTCTGTATCTGAACGTGTCCAGTTCCAGTGCGGTGAGACTCCGTGAGACCTACGCCACAGGCTGTCATTTGCCTGTCAGTCATACGAGCTCTGTGCTCTTCCGTAGGGGAACGGCTGGATCTCTCGAGAGATGCCCGCAGCAGACCAAGAGGTGAATTACACACACACACACACACACACACACACACTCTGACCACACCCATTAAATAATCACTTGAAACAGCATAGGCGTCCATTTACACACACACACACACACACACACACACACACACACACACAGGTAAAATAATATCCAACGGTACAATCACTCTGGCATCTGTGACCTTCCTTACGTCGGAAATTTTCTTAACACATCCGTATCACAATATTACGACACCATTTTATCTTCACGCCTCTCCCTTTCATAACACGAGGGCCGACGTTCACCTCAAGCAGCTACGCGTTTAGATGAATCAATATTAGCATAGTTATCCCTCTGTCTGTGGTTAGTCTGGTCCTCCGTGAAGTGACTAGTCGGCATCTCAAGAGAAAGTTGTTCCAAGACTTGCCCTCTCGTCTGCTGGATGCAGGGGTCCGGTCCCGTCTGTCTCCTTCTTTCAGTAGTGCTCAAGGCGCCGTGGGGAGTATACTGTGACGCTGCTCTCTCTCTCTTTTTCTTTCTTCTTGGTGATAGGGGTTGTGTGTTCGCGAGACTATTGGTCGTGAAGGGGGAGTAATGGTTCCTCAAGGGGGGTGACTTACATTTGAACTATGAGGTTTGGTTTGGAAACTTAAACCAAAATACCGTAAGAAAACAAGGGGATATTTACCTGAGAAAAGTTTACCTGTGGGCGAGCGGTAATCCAGCACATGCAGGTAAGGGCTTGGCTATACTATGTGTGTCTGTCTGTGTTTTTATCTCTGTCTAAATTGCATGGAGGTAAGAGTTTGTATAGGGCGGTTGTGGTAGGCGTGTTCAAGATGTCATAGCTCTCTCTCTCTCTCTCTCTCTCTCTCTCTCTCTCTCTCTCTCTCTCTCTCTCTCTCTCTCTCTCTCTCTCTCACTAACAGTCTCTCACACACACACACACACACACACTCTCTCTCTCTCTCTCTCTCTCTCTCTCTCTCTCTCTCTCTCTCTCTCTCTCTCTCTCTCTCTCTCTCTCTCTCTCTCTCTCTCCTTATCAATCGGTATATTTCATTCTTATCTGTTTATCTTTCTTTCTCTTTCTACCTATCTCTCTATCTATCTATCTATATGTTTCCCTCTATGTAACAATGAGTGATGAACTGTGTGTGTGTGTGTGTGTGTGTGTGTGTTTCCGAGAGGAGGAACACCAGCTCACCACCATCTGTCTTCGCGGTGGTAATGATGATGGTGGTGGTGGTGGTGGTGATGATGATGATGGTGGTGGTGACAATAGTGGGTCAGACACAGGCGAATTCTCCGTATTGCCTTTGCTTTCCTCCTCGTCATCATCATTAACCTCCCCTTCCTCCTCCTCCTCCTCATCATCATCATCATCGTCGTCTCTTGTTTGTGTGATAAGGAGACGCCACTGGGTTGACTGACTGACTGACTAATTGGATGTCTGAGTGACTGACTGATGGATGTCGGCGGGGGTGGAGTGGAGGAT
>NC_066525.1:70000-122500 GCF_024679095.1 Eriocheir sinensis
TCGGGTCTCTCTGAGCTGTGTTTTAGATTAGTATTTACTGTCCCGTTGAACTTTTCGAGAAGCATTGAGATGAAGTTTCATACGGTCTTTTTTGTTATATTCACCTCCTTACTCGTGTGTACGTGTGTGTGTGTGTTTGTGTGTGTGTGTATGTGTGTGAACATGTCCTGACTCACACGGAAGCGTCCTAACAATGAACGCAATGATGAAGAGGAGGAAATGTTCTTGAATACGCCTTTTTCGCGCCTTAAACGGAGAGCTTGGGCGGTGGTGGTGGTCGGGGAGGAGGCGAAAAGTATGTAGGCGGGGAAAGACTATAGGTGTAGAATTCATAAGTAGGTATATAGGTTGGTATAGGTAGGAGACGGAAGCGAGGCGAGGTTACTCGTATTATGCTAACAGATGCAAATATTGGTGGGTGAGGCTTCGTGTTGAGGGGCGAGCGAAGAGCCTTTAAGGAGAAGTACGTAGGCAAGTAAAGGAACATTTTGGAGCGCTAGGAGAGGATTGAGAAAGGAAGTAAGAGAAGTTAGCATTGGTGGGTGAGGGTTCGTGTTGAGGAGAGAGCAAAGAGCCTTAAGGGAGAAGTACGTAGGCGAGTAAAGGAACATTTTGGAGCGCCAGGAGAGGATCGAGAAGGGAAGAAACAGAAGTCAGACGAGAAATGGTTAAGTACAGTGACAGGTGGAAGTCCTGTATTGGTCAGTGAGTCTCCGTGTCAGGTGGCGCCAACAGCCCTTCCCAAGACAGATGGTGGTGACGGTGAGCTCATAGACACATCTGTTAGGCTCTTCACATTACCGCTAGGAGGATGTGCTCAGTGGGGGGGGGGGAGGCGAGGGGAAGGGAGAGCGAAGCCGGATGTTGTGATGTGAATTCTCAGTCAGCCTCAACGAAAGCCTTATCAAAATGTGTGTGTGTGTGTGTGTGTGTGTGTGTGTGTGTGTGTGTGTGTGTGTGTTTGAGAATACGTCCCTGGGAATCGATTTGGTAGAGAGGAGGAAGAGGAGAAGGAGAGTCAAGTGTTGAACTGAGTCACCGCCCGACCCTGCCTAGCCCTCACCCTATACCCAGCGCCCACACCCACCCACGCCTACACCCACGGCCTGACGCATCGCTAGCTAACAGTATCTGGAAGCGGATGAGCACGGGGTTGCATTCACCTCACATCAAGAACGACTACTGAGCCTTGAGTAACCCTTGAAGGCGTCGGGCAGTTAGTGCTATCCAGGGTCAAAGGCCACCTCTTTTGATTCTTTTTTAGGAGCAGCGAATAGCGGGCTTCTTTTTATTATTATTGTTTTTTTTTTTGTGCCCTTGAGCTGTCTCCTTCGTTGTAAAAAAAGAAAAAATATGTTGACGGTAATGTCGCTTCCTTGCCCTTAAGTAACCCCGCTAAGTTCCTCTTCCCTGGTTGAGTGTATCTCCCTCTCGTATGAAAGAGTATGTGATATTTTGCTTCTTCCGTTTCCACGTGTCTCTTGGTAAAGGTGTGGAAGGTAACGTCGCTTCCTTGCCCTTAACTATCTCCCCTCAGTTCATTTTCCCTGCCCTACGCCCTACCTTCCTCCCGCCCTATCCTTCCCCTCTTTCCTTCCTCCTCCTCCTCCTTTATCTGCCACTCCCGCGCCCCAAGGTCATTGAATCGGTTCGGGCTTCCCTCAGTTCCTGCATCCTATGTATAGCGGGGCATCAGGCGGTGGATGGGTGGGGCGCCGACCTCGGGATAGACACACACACACACACACACACACACACACACACACACACACACATGGAGACGATAGAGAGATCAGGAAAAAATATATTGGGCTAATTCTGTGTGTGTGTGTGTGTGTGTGTGTGTGTGTGTGTCTCTCTCTCTCTCTCTCTCTCTCTCTCTCTCTCTCTCTCTCTCTCTCTCTCTCTCTCTCTCTCTCTCTCTCTCTCTCTCTCTCTCTCTCTCTCTCTCTCTCTCTCTCTCTCTCTCTCTCTCTCTCTCTCTCTCTCTCTCTCTCTCTCTCTCTCTCTCTCTCTCTCTCTCTCATTTCCCTTTTACTTCAAGTTTTTCTTCTTCTTGCGTATCCTCTTCATTAATGTTATTTCCTCTTCCCTTAAGTTTTTTTCATTCTTCAAGTCCATTTTTCTGACGCTTCCACCTCTCACATCAACCATTATCCAAGGCCAGAATGGAGATTAATCGTGTTCAAATGAGTGTTTCTCTGGGTTCATGGTACAGAAGAAGGGTCAAACTATCACCAGGGCCATAAAACTACTCCTGGAAATGCCCTACACAACTCCTACGAAAGCCTTGTCATATATGTGTCTAAGAATACGACCTTTCAAGTATATATTTCTGACGTTTCCGTTCTCCCTTCTTCAGGATGCCACCGCCACAGCCGCCTCCTGCTCACCTCCAGATGCCGCTCGGAGAGACCAGCGACCCAGAGTTCTCCGACGACGAAAATGCTCCCCTCAACCAAGACATATACGGCGGCAGGTAAGTTAAACATGAGCCTGTGCTGTCTAGCTTACGTTTCACCCGTGCACGCAGACATCTTCGCCCTTAGGTTAATGCACTCACAATATAAGAACATTGGGAGTCTGCAGATGTCGGTAGCCCTATACAAAGCAGCTTCTGTGAACCTAACCCCACTTATACCGTGTGTGTGTGTGTGTGTGTGTGTGTGTGTGTGTGTGTCTGTGTCTCTCTCTCTCTCTCTCTCTCTCTCTCTCTCTCTCTCTCTCTCTCTCTCTCTCTCTCTCTCTCTCTCTCTCTCTCTCTCTCTCTCTCTCTCTCTCTCTCTCTCTCTCTCTCTCTCTCTCTCTCTGTGTGTGTGTGTGTGTGTGTGTGTGTGTGTGTGTGTGCGCGTGTCTAGCTTGCTGGCTGGTTGAGTGTCTTCCGCGTATTTCTGTAGAGTGCGATAAGATACACTTTGATAGCGGGTGATTGGGTCGGCGATAGCGGCCAGGACAAGGCTGCTTCGTATCGCCCAGCCAAGTAGGGTGTCACATTCTTGGCTAACCACCCCCTTCTTACCGACTTTTCTGTGTTATGCTATTCTCTCTCTCTCTCTCTCTCTCTCTCTCTCTCTCTCTCTCTCTCTCTCTCTCTCTCTCTCTCTCTCTCTCTCTCTCTCTCTCTCTCTCTATCTATCTATCTATCTATCTATCTATCTATCTATCTATCTCTATCTATCTTGATGCCGTCGTGTGTGTGTGTGTGTGTGTGTGTGTGTGTGTGCATTTTCTATTCATTCTTTTATCTCGTCTGTCGATTTTCTTTTTTTTCTCTTTTTCTTTCATTCATTAATTCATTTGTGTTTGTTCTTTGGTCTGCCTTTTTTTTTCCTTTTCGTTTTTCTTTGTCATTTTCTCCTCTCTCGTTCTGTCCTGATCTCTTCTGCTATCTTATGTCTACTTCTTTTTTTACCTTTCCTTCCCTTGTCCTACCCTGTCCTTCCTCTTCCGTCCTTTCAAACTCTCTCAACCCGTGTATATATAACTTAACATCTGTCCGCCTACCTGTGTGTTTTCGTCCTTGGGTAGCTCAGGTTTTTTTAATAGGCGCTATCTATATCCTAACAAAACTGTCTGTTCTATATCGTTAGCTTAAGACAAGAACAGATTCTAGAAAAGGAGTCAAGAGTTACGTAGCTTCCTCGCATTCCTTTTCCACATGTCCGTATCGCGGCCAAGGAGGAGGAGGAGGAGGAGGTGCTCTATACTAACAAAACTGTCTTTTCTGTCGTTCGCTTAAGACAACAACAGATACCAGATAAGGAGTCAAGAGTTACGTAGCTTCCTCGCATAGCTTTTCCACCTGTCCGTATCGTGCCCAAGGAGGAGGAGGCGCTCTATACTAACAAAACTGTGTCTTTTCTATCGTTCGCTTAAGACAACAACAGGTACCAGAAAAGGAGTCAAGGGCTACGTAGCTTCCTCGCATAGCTTTTCCACCTGTCCGTATCGCGCCCAAGTCACCTGGATCAGCTTAATGAAGGCACGCTATCACATTGCCACACTTATCTTAATCTCCGCCGACTGTAATGAAGACTCTGAACTAATAATTGTGACGGCCTGATCTTGTTATTCCGCTGTTTGTCCATAATACACGTTCGTCAGTGTGTTATCAGCGCGTTTTTTTTATATTACAATTAGGAAAAAAGATAAGAGATAAGTCGAGTGATGTCATTTTGATAAGCGGATTTTGTTTTAATTTATATTTTACGTCTGATCGTTAGCGGCTTTCCCTCCATCCGTATTTCTTTCCTTTCCTTCCCTTCCCATCCTCTCCTTCCTTCCCACCTTCTACCCCATTCCGTTAGTGGCGCAGACAAGCTTGTTTTATAGTGGCGCCATTCTTGCTTGGCTCACGCTGTCCCCCCGAGCTCCAGTTATAGCATTTTTCTCCTGTAATTCTCTCTGTAATTTTTTTTCCCTATTTATTTGTTTCCTTTATTCCTGCCTCGCTTGAATTATTTACGTATTCCCCTCTTTCTCCGCCTGTTTGAAAAGGCTCTCGTAGAAGTTGTTGGGATTTTCATGGACTGATTTGTGATGCTCGTGACAGTTTTACACGACTTCTGCGTCCTGAACGGGAAAAAAACACCCATGAAAACCTGGTTAATCTTCTCTGCGGCCCTGCAAAATTGTCGTTGTGGAAGCCCGAGATGTTTAAGAATAGGTCCTCAGGCAGAGTGTGTATGGATGAATGTAAAGAGCAGCACATACTTGGATTTAACTCTTGGATGTCTCGCCTTGTGTGTGTGTGTGTGTGTGTGTGTGTGTGTGTGTGTGTGTGTGTGTGTGTGTGTGTGTGTATAATTCACTTCTTGGTCTGCTGCGGGTCTCTCTTGAGACAGCCAGCCGTTCCCCTACGGAAGAGCACAGAGCTCATAGTACCGATCTTTGGGTAGGGCTGAGACCACTCACACACAACACACCGCGACAACGAGGTCACATCTACTTGCCTGATGTCGCGTACCTACTCACTGCTAGGTGAACGGGGGCTACACGTGAAAGAAGCTAAACCCAACTTATCTTCACCCGGCCGGGGAATCGAACCCCGGTCCTTCTGGTTTTGAAGCAGACGCTCTTTCCACTGAGCTACCGGGCCGTGTGTGTGTGTGTGTGTGTGTGTGTGTGTGGTGTGGTGTGGGTGTAGTGACTTTCCCAACGAGACGAGCCAGTGATCACGGTGAAAGTACACACACACACACACACACACACACACACACACACACACAATGGCTCCACTAACTATTCATTCGTCAAAGAAAGGAACAAAAGATAACTTAATATAATGGAGAAAACAAGGCGGTGTTTTTTTCTTCCTTCCTTCCTTCCTTTCTGCATTTTTTTATTATTTTCCTCAGTTCGTCTCTCGATCTTTTTATCTCTATTTCTTTTTTCTTTCTTTTTTTCTCTCATTCATTCATTCATTCTTCTTCTTCTTCTTCTTCTTCTTCTTCTTCTTCTTCTTCTTCTTCCTACACCATCGCCTCCTCCTCCTCCTCCTCTTCCTCCTCCACCCCCGCAGACGTTAGTAGCACACATGACGTCAACACACACACACACACACACACACACACACACACACACACACATCTGCCTCTCGCTTTCACTGCTGTAGGACTTTCGGGCTTTTCCTCGGCGATAGAAAATGTCGCGAAGAGTTTAATGGCCCACTGATCCAGATTTCATGGTCTTCCTTTTTTCTTTTTCTTTTCTTTTTTTACTGCCTGTAGCGCGTATAGGCTTTTTGGTGGGCCTCTTGGACGGCTCCACCTCCGTGCTTCTTTATTCTCTTCTCTTCTTCTGTCCTCATCTCTTCTGTTATCTTTCGTTTTCTCATACATTTTTCTTTCCTGCCCTGATGTATCCTTTCTTTTGTTCCAGTTCATATTCCTTTCCTCTTCCAGCCGACGTTCCATTCAGGAGACGAAAGCTTTTAAATTCCTTCTCTTTCTCTTTCCTCTCTTTCTATCTCTTCCCTTCCACACATATGCTTAACCTTTACCTTCCTTTTCTAATCCACCTTCCCTTCCTTTTCCAGCCGGCGTTCCATGCAGGAGACGAAAGCTTGGGACGTGTTCCGAACGCTGCCGCCCTCCAACACCTCGCTCTCCGAAGACAGTCAGAAGTTCCTGGAGTTTACCATCAAATGCCTCAAGGTAAGAAACTCAGTCACTCAGTTAAAGTCTTCCAAATATGTCGAGGCCGGTCTGGCGTAGGCTCCCGCGGGTCCTTTCCTCCCCTCTTCTCTGCCACACAGTCCCAACACCTATCTCTTCCTCTCATATGTAAGCAATAGTTAACATATGAGAGGAAAAAATAGGTGTTGGGACAGTGTGGCAGAGCTGAGGGGGGAAATGGACCCGCGGGAGCCAACGCCAAAACGGACTCGACAATTTCGTTTCACTCTAGTCAATCAGTCAGTTATAGTCAGATGGTCAGTAGGTCAGTTAGTTAGTCAGTTGGTCAGCTTTCAGTCAGTCAGTAAGTCAGTCAGATGGTCAATCACTACCTTTCTCTCTCTCACGCACTCATTAACTCACTTTCTCTAACTTACTCGCTCACTCGCTCACTCACGCATTCCATTTCTCACTTCTCCACGATTTGACCTTCTTAACTCACTCTGGTTGACTTTCATCCATACACACACTCTCTCTCTCTCTCTCTCTCTCTCTCTCTCTCTCTCTCTCTTCTGCGCCGCCGTCAGATATGGGTCAGCGTGTGGCTAGCGGCTCCTCCTCCTCCTCCTCCTCCTAACACCCTCGTCTTCCTCCCACTCGTCTCCCTCCTTTCCCTTATGTTCTATAGACCCTCCTCCTTCTCCTCCTCCTCTTCTTCCCTTCTCTCCCTCCTTCCCTCCATGTGGTTCAGAGTTTTCTCCGCTTTCCATCTCTCTCTCTCTCTCTCTCTCTCTCTCTCTCTCTCTCTCTCTCTCTCTCTCTCTCTCTCTCTCTCTCTCTCTCTCTCTCTCTCTCTCTCTCTCTCTCTCTCTCTCTCTCTCTCTCTCTCTCTCTCTCTCTCTCTCTCTCTCTCTCTCTCTCTCTCTCTCTCTCTCTCTCTCTCTCTCTCTCTATCTATCTATCTATCTATATCTATCTATCTATCTGTATTTTGATGTTTTTTTTGTGATTTCTCTTTCGTTTTCTGTTATTTTTTCTTTCTCTTCCTTTTCCTTTTCCTTTTCATCAATTATTTTGTCTTCTTCTAAGTGCAACATTTTTTCTTAGCTTTCCATTTCCTTCCTCTCATGGATCTGTCATATTCTTTTTTTCAATATCCACGAAACTCACTTCCTTCCCCCGCCCGCGTCCCCCACAGGTGTTCACGTATCTCCTGACCTTCGGCGTGGTGTTGGCGTCCGGGGTCATCACTAAGGGAATCGTCCTGCTCATGACATCACAGCTGAGGAAATCCAAGACGCTCAACTACTGCTCCAAGGGAAACCTACTTCTGTGTGAGTACCGATAATGTGTTTTGAGTACCGTTAATTTAGGTTTGGTGTACTGATAATGTGTTTTGGGTACCAGTAATGTGTTTTGGATACCGATAATGTGTTTTGGATACCGATAATGTGTTTTGGGTACCACTAATGTGTTTTGGGTCCAAGTAATGTGTTCTGGTACCAGCCTGAACATTTTTAGGATCAGTAGTAGGTTTTGGTATCGATAATGTGTTCTGGTACCAGGCTGAACCCCTTTTGAGTACCAATAATGCGTTCTGGTGCAGATAATGTGTTCTGGTACCAACTGAACATTTTTAGGACCAGTAATAAGTTCTGGTGCCGATAATGTGTTCTGGTACTAGCCTGACCTCCTTTTTTAATTAATGTTATCAGCACTTTTGCGTTCTGTACATGTTCTTATCTCGTCTGTTGAACTCTGTTCCTTGTATTCAGTTTTTATCTTATTGTTTGTATTTTCTTTCTTCTTCCATTTATATCTCCTTCCTTGTTGCTTCCATTATTTAATTATCATTATTTTTATCTTAATGCTCTCCTTCCTTCCTAATTTCCTTCTTCTGCTCTTTTACCTTTCCTTCCTTCTCTCCTTCCTTCCTTTCTTCCTTCCTTCCTTCCTTCATACCCTTCCCTCCTTTCTTCCTTCCTTCCCTCCTAGCTAATGTTGTTCTCACTGCTATTTATGTTATCCTAGTTACGGCTATTGTGTCCTGCGTTATCGCCTTGTATAAGATGTGCAGTTCTCTGAGTGGTACTTCAAGTGATAGCGACGTATGTTACTCGTATCAGTGTGTGTGTGTGTGTGTGTGTGTGTGTGTGTGTGTGTGTGTGTGAGAGAGAGAGAGAGAGAGAGAGAGAGAGAGAGAGAGAACCAAAATATATACTGCGTCACCTTCTTAATTGAATCACGTATATAGGTAGCTATGGTGGTGGTGGTGGTGGTGGTGATGATGGTGGTGGTGGTGGTGGTAGTACCTGCGTCTTATAAAGGTGTGAGAGAGAGAGAGAGAGAGAGAGAGAGAGAGAGAGAGAGAGAGAACAATATCACTCCTCCTGGGAATCGAACCTGGGACCTCTTGGGTGCGTGTGTGTGTGTGTGTGTGTGTGTGTGTGTGTGTGTGTGTGTGTGTGTGTGCAGGAAAGTGAAGTGAGGGGTTGCGGTGGTAGTGGTGGTGGTAGTGGTGGTGGTGGTGGAGGCGTGGGGGGGGGGGGGGCAAGTGGGGCGGTTCTTGCTCCACCACTAGTTAACCTTGGTTCACCCCGCCCCACTTCACACACACACACACACACACACACACACACACACGTTCTCATTTTCTCCTGCCTGCTCAAGAACATTCCTCCTCGGCGATAACAAGTCATGTGTTATTTTTAGCCGCTTCGATTATTGCCAAGAGCACAGCATCGACCTCTCACAATCTTATGTGTTCTAATGTTCTAGTCTGGTTTCGCTTCAACTCCTATTCTTCCCATTTTCTCTTTTGTTTTCAGTGTTCTTGTCTTCTTCGTATTCTCCTCCTTTGTCTTACTTTCTTGTATTTTCCTTTCCTTTTTTCTTGCCCGCTTCTTTTCGTTCTTGTCTTATCTTTCCAAGTGTCTGTCCGCTGTCGACTACGCTACCCGTCTCGCCATCTTGTGGGTAAGGGGATTGATGTGTGTGTGTGTAGGGGGGTGGGGGGGAGGTAAGGACAACTGCGAGAAACGAGATTGCTAGAGCGGACAAAAAGCAAAAGGCAAGGTGTCGCTGGGTAGGAAGGGACATGAGGGATCGAGAGGGACAGAGCGGGCAGGAGGCAAGAGTCCAAACCTTTATGTAATCGGTTTTGGACGAGTCTCAGGTCCACACAAAGCTATTCAGAAAAAAAAGGAGTCGATGTAAGTGAACTTCTACTGGAAAATGAAAGCAGAGGAGAGGAAATCAAGTGCCGCATTCAGTAATTCTGGAAAAAGACGTGAAAAAAAAGATGCAGAGGAGTGAAGGGCTTGATATTGTCTCTGTGACAAGGCGCAGGTGTGAGGCACGTCCCTGTGTTTCCCTCCCCAGCACAAGGCATCCTCCTCCTGCCGGCCGCTACATCCTGGTGCTCCTCGGCGACACCCTGCCCTCCCTGGCATTAGGAGCGGCTGGCAGGGCGGGGACGAGGCGCCGCCCTGTTTCTCAGCAGCGGCGTCCTTGGGCGCCCACCCGCCGCCCCGCCATCGCCCTGCAGGCGCTGCGCTGCGCTGCTGCACACGGCAAATTATCATGGAAATATGCAGCGACGGCAACGACCGTTAGGCAAGAACAGCTTTGATGGCGTTGAACGAACAAACGAAGCTGCGGACTCAAAGAAAATATATAAGCAAGAGGAAGTGTCCCTTTATGAGTTGTAAGCAAGGCTGCACGAAGGGTTGACAGGGCCGCCGCAAAGGCCACGGTGTCAGAGCCAGGGCCAGGCCCCGCCACGACCCTCCTGGACGGGTGGACTCGTCAAAACCCTCCGTTGAAACACTCGATCCTCGGGAAATCGGACGCAGTGAGGCAAGAGGCCGCGATCTGTTGCCGCCGAGCAAGTGAAAGTGTGAGGCGGCGGCGGCGGGTGTCCCCCATCCTCAGGGCGACGCTCTCCGCCATTTCCTGTGGCCGCAGCTGACTGTCTCACCGCCGCCGCAGCGCCTCCTCACCCGCTACGCGCCCACCGCCATGCACGGGGGAACGGCCGAGGAAATGCCGACGCCTTTGTTCACACACGAGAGACGATTTCCTTACACAAACGTGGGGCGACCGGGGAAAGGTGAAACGTTGTACTGCACTACCTGTCCCTCCCCTGTCTGAAGGTGGAGGAAGGAAGGGAATATGAAAGGCTGTTGTTACCTGTCTGTCTGTCTATCTGGCTGGCTGGCTGAAGGGGAAGAAGAAAGGGATTGTGAAAAGCAGTACTGTCTGTCTGTCTGTCTGTTTGTCTGTTGGCGTGACAAGGTGGTGTTGCCTCGCGCGGTGGTGGTTGTCACGAGCGCAACCACCGCCATCATCACCACCACCACCATCATCACCACTATCACCACCATCACCACCAGAGTTGTCAGCCTTGAGACACCTGAGCTTGGCCTGGCTTACCTCGTCTCTCCTCCTCCTCCTCCTCCTCCTCCTCCTCCTCCTCCTCCTTGCCCATACCTGTTATCCTGCTTCCCCCTTTCCCGTTCTTCCTTCTCTCTCTTCCTTCAACGTCCTCCTCCTCCTCCTCCTCCTCCTCCTCCTCCTCCTCCTGCCATCATGTCCTTCCTTCAGATGTCCCATGAGCGAGTCCTTTTTCCTCCTCCTCCTCCTCCTCCTCCTCCTCCTCCTCCTCCTCCTCCAACTCCTCCTCACCCACGCTTCACCACCACAAACTCCACCCTTTTCCTCTCTCTCTCTCTCTCTCTCTCTCTCTCTCTCTCTCTCTCTCTCTCTCTCTCTCTCTCTCTCTCTCTCTCTCTCTCTCTCTCTCTCTATCTCTCTGTCTCTCTCTCTCTCTCTCTCTCTCTCTCTCTCTCTCTCTCTCTCTCTCTCTCTCTCTCTCTCTCTCTCTCTCTCTCTCTCTCTCTCTCTCTCTCTCTCTCTCTCTCTCTCTCTCTCTCTCTCTCTCTCTCTCTCTCTCTCTCTCTCTCTCTCTCTCTCTCTCTCTCTCTCTCTCTCTCTCTCTCTCGCCCTTTCCGTAACCTTCCCTTTCTTTCACCTGTTACCTCCTCCTCCTCCCTCCTCCTCCTTTCTCTCTCTCTCTCTCTCTCTCTCTCTCTCTCTCTCTCTCTCTCTCTCTCTCTCTCTCTCTCTCTCTCTCTCTCTCTCTCTCTCTCTCTCTCTCTCTCTCTCTCTCTCTCTCTCTCTCTCTCTCTCTCTCTCTCTCTCTCTCTCTATCCTCTCATACCTTCCTCCTCTTCTTCCTCCTCTTCCTCTTCCTCCTCTTCTTCCATCCACCTCTACCCCTTCTCTCCGCCGCTACAGCCACGCCTTCCGTCCCTCCCTCCCTCCATCTCTCCTCCTCCTGCTCCTCCTCCTCCTCCGCCGCCGCCGCCGCCGCCTAACGGGAATACAAGGTCGTCCAGTGTGTCTGAAATCAACAGGAATTTTACGTGTCTGTCCGCTCGCCTCGCTGTCCTTTTCTCCTCTGTCCGTCTGTCTGTTATCCTCCTGTTACTTTGTTTTCTTTCCTTCGTTCTTCTTCCTTATCTTGTTCTTCTATTTGTTCTTGTTCTTCTTCCTCTTCATCTTTTCTTCACCTCAACTATTTCCAAAGACCGAAACGGAGATTAATCTCGTATTCCGGAGTATTTTTCCACTCTCACGATACAGAGGAAGGGTCACACTACCACCGGGGCCAGAAAGCTGCCCCTGGAAATGCCCACAACGCCAACGAAAACCTTGTCAAATACGTGCTTGGGGGCCGAAAGGTGTAAGATTGCGGCCCCGGATGGTCTCCTCACACTGTTGCAAGGCCGTCCAGGGTTAGATGGGGCTCTCTCTGCATCCTGTTCGGTAGGGAGACGGGATGCTGCGTCTTAAAGAAGGGAGTTATGAAAGGATTGTAGGGGAAAGGTGTGTGTGTGTGTGTGTGTGTGTGTGTGTGTGTGTGTGTGTGTGTGTGTGTAATAATAATAATAATAATAATAATAATCGGTTTATTTCGGAAATTGCCGCCGTTAGGCTGAAAATGTACATAATATAGTAACAAAGAGTAACTATAGAAAAACTACAATATGAAAGGGGTGTGGGGGTAGGTAATTTACATTAACGGAGGGAAAGTTGTGATGATGCTTGAAGGGTGAGGAGGTGGAGGAGTGCGGTGTGGTAGAGAGATGGGGCGGGAAGGTGTGTGTGTGTGTGTGTGTGTGTGTCTGACCGGTCACTGTGCGGTATTTACAGACAAAGGGACATTATACTATTCTCATGACCTTTTCCGCGTGACCTCAATAAGCAGTTCCAGCGTTCACAGAGAATTGATATCATGCGGTCACACCTCCTCCTCCTCCTCCTCCTCTCCCTCGCTCTCGTCTCCTCATCTACTCGACACAGTAATGATACACGGGAACCCCTTATGTCGTATTTGTCGATGGATCAGCAGCACCATCACAAGAGTTCTCGCGCTTTGAAGATGAATTTAGAGCGACCCATGTACTCGGCGTCACAGCTCTCTCCCACGCGTGCATGCATATAAGCAAGGCGTCACGAAGGGCAGCCGGGTAGCGAGTGTAGGTACAGGAGTAACTCATGACGGTTCACCAAGACACTTTCGCCTCTCACATCAACATTATCTAAAGGCTGAAAAAGGAGATTAATCGGGTTCTCAAGAGTAGTTTTTCACTTGCATGGTACAGAAGCCTTGTCAAACTACCACCACGGTCACAAAACTACCCCTGGAAATGCCCACAACTCCCAGGAAAGCCTTGTCAGATGTGTGTGCTTGGGCGGGGAAATGTTTATGAATATGTCCTGTGAACCCAACCCCGCTTGTATCGTAGGAGTTTTGATTTGGGGCATTTCCATGGAGGGGTAGTTTCATGATCCTGATGGTATGTAGTCTGACCCTTCCTCCTGCGTCTTGAACGGGAAAACACCCATGAAAACCCGGTTATTTTTCTCTATGGCCTTAAGAAATGGTCGTAATGTGGGCTGGCATGGAACAAAAGCCTTGTCAAACTACCACCACGGTCACAAAACTACCCCTGGAAATGCCCACAACTCCTGGGAAAGCCTTGTCAAATGTGTGTGCTTCAATGCTTGGGCGGGGAAATATGGACCCCTCAGTTTCCGTGGTGGCCTGGTCCGAATGGTCTTGAACTATCCCGAACTATGAAGGGAGAGAGGGAGTGAGGAGCTGAGTGGCTGGCCGACCTTGCGCCAGAATGTGGTTGATCTTTCAGCTGCTACGTGTTGTATTGTGTCTTCCAGTCCTCTCGGCCGCCTCCGCTACCTCTCCCGCACCATTGATTACACACATATTTGCATTCACATCTTTGCATACATGATACCTACCTCTTAGTGCCTTACAGAGTCACCTTAGAACCCGCCCGCTACCAAAACGATACCTTACAGCCCACCCACCACCCCAAAAGTCACCTCAGAACACCAGAAGTCACCTTAGAACCCCCAACGTCACCCCAAAATTGACTCAACACCCCGAAAATGACCCAAGAACCCCGAAATTCACCTCAGAACCCCAAAAGTCACCTCAAAACGTCACCTTAGAACCTCCAATGTCACCTCAAAATTGTCTCAGCACCCCGAAAATGACCTCAAAACCCCGAAATTTACCTCAGAACCCTAAAACTCACCTCAGAACTCAACCAAGACCTTAAAATTCACCTCAGAACCTCCAAATTCACCTCAGAACCCCAAAAGTCACCTCAGAATTCAAGCAAGACCCCAAAATTACCCCAGAACCCCCAAATTATCCTCAGAACCCCCCAAATCACCGAAAATTACGCCAGGCACTCAACCATCGCCTTCTTTATCCGTTAAAAATACCACAAGGATCAGACCTCAAACTTGACCCTCTTCTAAGCCTCCAAAACGTCTCTGTAGGAAGTAGCGATGCCCTGCGAGATAAGCCGAGGCTCCTGTCACCCCCTTGCGGCACCCCTTCGCCCTTTTAACCAGGAAATAAGGGGCGGAGACTTCCCGTTACACACTCCGCGACAGTCCTTGCTCAACGCGCTGCAAGAAGTGTAATAGTCGGTGAAGAGGGAAAGAGAGGGAGGAGGAAAGAAGGCCTCGGTTTTATGTAGGTCAGGGAGACGGGAAGTGGATATTTGACTTTAGAGCCTACCTGTGTCTCCTCCTCCTCCTCCTCCTCCTCCTCTTCCTCCTTTTCCTTTCCTAACCTCGGATGTTCCATAGGCTTTGCGGTAGCTACGAGACTTGGTCCAAATGTCAACTGATTGAAACACTCTCTCTCTCTCTCTCTCTCTCTCTCTCTCTCTCTCTCTCTCTCTCTCTCTCTCTCTCTCTCTCTCTCTCTCTCTCTCTCTCTCTCTCTCTCTCTCTCTCTCTCTCAACAAGACTGTGTGTGGGTGGGGGTGGGTGGTGGTGGAGGCGACGGGTGAGTGAAGCGACGCGCCCCCTAACGTACGTTACCTCCTCACACCTGTTATGACGTACACTGGCACCTACTTAACTTTACCTGTGATATATGTCCTCAGGTGTTGTGATAGGTGTCAAGGAACTGATAGCGACGTCTTGAGAGGTTACGAAAGAGATTGATTTAGGTATATCTAGAGAGAGAGGATGTGAGGGGGGTTCGGGGTCTCTCTCTCTCTCTCTCTCTCTCTCTCTCTCTCTCTCTCTCTCTCTCTCTCTCTCTCTCTCTCTCTCTCTCTCTCTCTCTCGCTCTCTCTCTCTCAACGCCCATGTAATTGATCACAAAGGAGCGAGGAACAAAGATGAAGAGGAGGAGGAGGAGGAGGAAGAGGTGTAGATCTTGATCTTGATGTCACAGGTGGCTCGGGATTTCTCCCCAGCCAGGCCTTTATATCGGCAGCTCCTGTGAAAAGAAAACAAAACATGCGGGAAGTCAATGTTCTCGGGGCAAGATATCATTCCCTACATCTTTCACGCCACATGCCCTCCAAGAACTCTTTCACTGCCTCAATCACTCGTCCACTCGTCTCTCCACTGAGCCCCAGCAGCAGCACCATCCACTCCCTTCCAGTCCTCCCGTTTACATCACGTCCCATCTCGCTCAAAAACACATGCATCATCTTCGTTCTCTCCCTGTCATACTTCTTGCATTCCAGCACTACATGCTGCACAGTCTCGTCCACACCCCTGTCACACATCTGGCACACTTTGCTGCGGGACTCAGACCATCTATAGTTCCTTGCATTCACATCCAGACACTGCGCTCTAGCACGGAAAAGATCACCTCCCAGGCTTCCCTCATACCACACCTCACACTTTGGGGCCTCTTTCTCCCTATACCAGTCGAGAGTTTCCTTTCTTTCCATCTCATTCTTCCACTTGCTCAATCCCTCATCTTTAACTGCCATATCTATCACATTCTTCCACTTTCTTACATCCCACTCAAACCCCTCTCCATTTCTGTTTGTTATTCTCCATTCAAACACATTCTGTCTATCTTCAAAGGGTCGGTACACCCACCTACTTAGCATAACATTCCTGTCTATCATTCGTCCACATTTATTCGCCCATTTGCCATCTCTTATACTCCACAAGTATACTTTCCTTGCTAATCTTGCATCCTCCATTTGTTCCAGTCTCACTTTATATCTCAAGGTTGCCTTTACTAGTCTTTCCCTAAACGTGCTCCATCCCATGTCCCCCCTAAGAGCCTCTACTGCTGCTACTGTAGAAGAAGAAGACGAAGAAGAAGAAGAAGAAAGGGAAGATAAAGGGAAAGAGAAGGAGAAGGAGGAAGAGGAGGAGGAGGAGAACAAGGTCACATATGGAGAGGAAGAGGACAAGGAGGAGGAGAAGGAAGAAGTAGAAAAAGAAAAAGGAGAATCGCAAAAGAAAGGCAGAATAAACAGAAGAAGAAGAGGAAGGAAGAGAGGGAGGAGGAAGAGGAGTAAACAAGGTCACAGATGAAGAGGAAGAGGACAAGGAGGAGGAGGAGAAGGAAGAAGTAGAAAAAGAAAAAGAAAAAGAAAAAGGAGAATCGCAAAAGAAAGGCAGAATAAACAGAAGAGGAAGGAAGAGAAGGAGGAGGAGAACAAGGTCAGAGAAGAAGCGGAAGAGGACAAGAAACTCATTACTTCGACGTCACACCTCTTCGCCGCGCCTTTGTTCTGTCACGTCCTTGAAGGCAGGCAGGCGGGGAGGTATGTACTTCACGCTTCCTAATTAGAGACCAGCTGCAAGGAACGTGATTGGGGGACCTTCAGGGCGGCTAGCGAGGCCTTGATTATCTCTATAGGTTGATTGGGTTAGTGTTATCACGTCTTTTTTTTTTTTTTTTTACTGAAAAGGAGACACTTCAAGGGGGTGAAAAAAAAGAAAACAATAATGAAATAAAGCCCGCTTTTTACTGCTCCCGAATAGAGTACATAGGAGTGGCCAAAAGGAGAGGTCAATTTCGGGAGGAGAGGTGTCCTGATACCCTCCTTTTGAAAGAGTTCAAGTCGTAGGCAGGAGGAAATACAGATGAAGGAAGATTGTTCCAGAGTTTATCAGCGTGAGGGATGAAAGAGTGAAGATGCTGGTTAACTCTTGCATAAGGGGTTTGGACAGTATAGGGATGAGCTTGATTACAAAGTCGTGTGAGGCGAGGCCGCGGGAGGGGAGGAGGCATGCAGTTAGCAAGTTCAGAAGAGCAGTTAGCGTGAAAATATCGATAGAAGATAGAAAGAGAGGCAACATCGCGACGGAATTTAAGTCTCTCTGTCTATCTGTCTGTCTCTGTTCTTAATTAAACGTTTTGGTCTCCCATTACAACTATTTCCTAAGGCCACAGAGAAGATTAACCGGGTTTTCATGGGTGTTTTTCCCATTCAGGATACAGAAGTCATGTAAAACTATCACCGGTATCACGAAACCGTCCATGAAAAGCTCAATATCTTCTACGAGTCTTTTCAGCTCCCATTACGACTATTTCCTAAGGCCACAGAGAAGATTAACCGGGTTTTCATGAGTGCTTTTCCCGTCCAAGATGCAGAAGTCGTGTAAAACTATCACCGGCATCACGAAACCGTCCTTGAAAAGCCCAGCATCTTCTTCTACGAGAGGCTTTTCAAACAGAGGAACTGAGGCGCCGACCGAGACGTTTGACAATGCGAACTCTTGTCTCCACGGTGAGTCTGAATCGAGGCGTAGCGTGGTGTTACCGAGAGGGATTAGCGTGACAGCGTGACGGGGTAGGTAGCGTAACGCGGCTGGGCGGAGGGCGGAGGCGTAGGGGAAGGCATCAGGGCGATTCATCCTGAGAGAGAGAGAGAGAGAGAGAGAGAGAGAGACCTCTCTCTCTCTCTCTCTCTCTCTCTCTCTCTGCGAGGGTGGTAGTACCTCTTTGGCAGACTGGTTAAGGAGTGGCTTACCAATTTCTCTGGTCGCGGGTTCGATCCCCGGCGCCTTTAAAACCCTTTGCTGGTCTGGATTAATTCCTCGTGCGTTTCGTGACACGCTGTATTATTGTATGGCGATATAGTGAAGTGGAATTCCGGCAATACAGAGGTGACACACGAGATGGAGTTGGTAACATTGTCTGCATGACCCGCTGTGACCCTTGCAAGTGGCGGCGGTAATGGCTGGCGGCGGCAGGTTCTTCCTCGCCCTCTGCCTGTGTTTCCTTGAGGTACTAAAGGGAAAGTCTTAATAAACGGAAGCCACTCACTACCTGCCTTCCTCCCCTCGCTAAAGGAAAGGAAATGGAAGATAAAACATTGCTAGCTTTCTCTCCTTTCCTTACGTTTGCTTCATCTTCTCCCGCTGCCTGTGTTTTCTTGAGGTACTAAAGGGAAAGTCTTAATAAACGGAAGCCAACTATGTTTGCTTCATCTTCTCCCTCTGCCTGTGTTTTCTTGAGGTACTAAAGGGAAAGTCTTAATAAACGGGAGCCACTCACTACCTGCCTTCCTCCCCTCGCTAAAGGAAAGGAAATGGAAGATATAACATTACTGGCTTTCCCTCTTCCTCCTCCTCCTCTTCCTCTCTTCTCTCCTCCTTCCTTTCGTATGTAGCAGGAAGCAAGGGAAAGAGAGAGAGAGAGTGAGAGAGAGTGTAATTGTTTTGAGTGCAGCGGAAGCATTTAAAGAGAGTGAAAAGAAACAGCGAAAAAAAAAAAATAGCGAGAGAAATCAGACTGGCTGCATGTTTTCACCTCACGCACGCACGCACGCACGCATAGTAGTAGTAGTAGTAGTAGAAGTAGTAGTAGTAGTAGTAGTAGTAGTAGTAGTAGTAGTAGTAGTAGTAGAAGTAGTATCATTATTTTTATTGGTGTTGTTGTTGTTGTAGCTTTGAATTGTTTGCTTTGAAATGTCTGAATTGTTTGAGGCGCAGCGGGGAGTTTCTCTGCATGAGTTCCCCGTCGGAGTGTTGCAATGGAGCCAGTCGGTCGGTCGGCGCCCCGGACCGTAATGACCTCCGTAACTATCTCCTCTCAAGGCGCTGCCCCACTTGAGTGTAGTTCTGCAGTGCCGCGGCAGAGATCACTTACAAATGCATCGAAAAGGAAAGCTATTTTTTTCCTTCACGGCGTTTTCATCAATGTCTAGTCTCTGAAGTAGTGAGCGCCGGTGTTCCTTTTTCCCCTTGGAAGGCCCCCACCTCGTGCAGCTGAGGACACAGGAGGTTACTCCCAGGACTACTCCCATGAGTGGCGGCGTGGCTGGTGTCGGGACGTTGTGTTGTTCCTCGAGACAGAGGGAGCTGGCCGGCAACACCCCGGCGAGGCGAGGCTGGGCCGGCACGGAAACCAGCCACGCTCCTGCCCTGCTCCTACCCATGAAAGTGAAAGGCCGGCGGTGGGTACCTGGCGGTGACCCCATGACCGACGAGAGGGAAAGGACGACCCGCCGGTGGCCAGACAGCGGCAGGCAGGCAGGCAGGTATGCCGGTATGCATGTCCTTCCCTAGGCCGTGCCTGGGCACTCAGCCCCGCCGCCTCAGTCCAGGCTTCACCTGACTCCTCAGAACCTGAGCAAAAGACACCCTTGACTAACAGCATTGTAACACACAGTAATCATGACAGGGGATCAAACACCGGTACAAGAATCATGCTGGCACTTTGGGCGAAACTCGTGTTTTCCAAGATGTCATGCAAAAAAACGATGCAAGAAAAGTCGCGTCGTCTTTGTTCAGGTTCACGCCGCGGCGACAATACATGTCCAACGTTATTGCACGAGCGTATTGTCTCCGTGGCCGCGGCGTGTCGTGGCCGGCGCCGCGTCATGCTTCACGGAGCGGGGCGCCCAGCTCCAAGACTCGTCCAGACCGTGTTATAATTAGCCCTGCAGCAGTCTCCATTCTAAGCCTCGGCGTCTGCTCACCTCCCCGCTTCTCTTTACGTGTCTTGATATAAAAGCCTCACGTTCCTAGGGCGTGGAAATGACTTCCCTGCAGCAGTCCCTGAACCCTGCCTGCGGTGCCTTTATGCATGCTAACACGGGTGACGCGCCCCGCCCCTCCCTGCTAGCGTTTATCTGTCATCGTGTGAGGGCGGGGAGGAAGGAGCCTGCAGCGACCCTTGAACCCTCGCTAGGGAGGGCGACGCACCGCCTTGCCTGCACCTCCTCCTTCAGTCTTTCCTCCCTCCTGGCCGTAGCGTTTCAACATCCTCCTCCTCCTCCTCCTCCTCTTCCTCCTCCTCCTCCCTCCCATCTTCCTTCCCGAACCTGCCTTCCCCTCCTCCCACCTCAGGTCTCGCCAAACTCGTCTCAGTCCCTCTTCTCCTCTCATCTCTTGCCTCGCCAAACTTGTCTCAGTCCCTCCCTCTCACCCTCTTGTCTCTTCAAACTCGTCTCAGTCCCTCCTTTCCTCCCTGCCCTCCTAAAGCCTCGCCAAACTTTCGCTCTTCTTCTCCTACTCCTTCTTTCCCTTCCCTTTGTCCCTCCAAGCCGTGCCGTGTCTGCCGCCCTCTCGACCCCTCCCTCGCCTCCCTCACAGGAGTGTTAAATCATGCTCAGGAGACTCCCATTGTCTTGCACGCTCCGATACGATTGCGCCACGCTGCTTGCATTGTGTCGAAGCCGCGGGTCATGATAGAAACAGAGGGCCAGGGAACACAAGAGTATTAGAACCGAAGAAGAGGAGCAGAAGGAGTAGGACCCAATAGTAGAGAGGACCAGAAACCACGAAAGACAAAGTAACAAATAAAGTAACGATCGTAGAAGACAGAAGACTAGGGAGGCGCAGGAAGAGGAGCAGGAAGAGGAGGAGGAGGAGCAAGCGAGGATAATAGAGATGAACAAGTGTCTAACGGAAGTCACTAGGGCAGGGAAGAGACGTGGGTGGTTGGCGAGGAAGGCAACGGAGCGAAAAAGAGGAGGAGGAGGAGGAGTGGAGGTAAGTGGTGTTGGTGGTTGTGGTGGTGAGGGAAGCAGGAAGAACAAGGTCGCTGGAGCCTTTCACTCCTCCCGAAGGCTGGATGGATGGAACTCTTTCTTTCTTAGTCGCTGGCTCATTCCTTCCCCGCCCGTCAAGGTTCTTCTCCACCGCCACCGTTTACCGCAATGGGCAGTAACGTTACAATGGGCTCCTTCCGATTGCGTTGTAGCCACCATCACCGTTATTTGAGGGGTCTCTTGGACGGAACCAGCCCATTAGTGGTGCAGGCGAATTTTTTTTATAGTGGCTACCGTGATATATGACTTGCTTGACCCATGCTCTCCCCCGGTGCTCCTCTTGACCGAAGTCGCTGAAGTTAAGGTTGATTGAAGTTCTGGGCAGCATGTGGGTAATCTTCAGGCACTCGGCGATGGCTTGAAAAATCAGCGTGTTTCGGTGGGACTCCAACCTAGGTCCACGGGCTCTCTCCTTTCTCTCCGATTGCGTTGCAGCCCCCATCACCGTTACTGCAACAGTCTCGGGTCTTTTTACATATATACCGTTGACGCTGCGTTCTGTTTTCGTATCGCCGCTTGAAACACCGCACTGCGCTCTTTTTGCGCCGCTTATGATACTGCAATAGCGTTTTTTTTTCGTGTCATTTAAACCCCTTCCTTGCGTCACAGTTAGAACACGCTTGCAGTAAATCCCCCAAGGCGCCGATATCGTGAACTGGGGTGTGGTAGTGGTGGTAGTGGTGGTGGTGATGGTTGTGGTTGTTGTTAATATTGCCTCTTTTGAGGTAAAAATACACGGACTAACCTATGAGCCCGTCAGTGAAGAGCAGTAAACTATGGGAATTCGGCGCGGTGGAGGATAATTTTTGCAGAGGGCAAGAAGTGACTCAGTCCTCGACGAGGCGACGACTGCATGCAGCTTTTTCTGTATCTGATGCATTTTGGTCTTGAGGGTAATTGCAGAGATGCTGCGTGACTGGGCATGGTGGTGGTGGAAATGTAAGTCTGTATTGTTAAGTATCGGCACCTCAGTTTGAAAAGAACCTCTCGTAGAAGTCGCTGGGCTTTTCATGGGCTGTTTAGTGATAGTTTTACACGACTTCTGCATCATGAACGGGAAAAGCACCCATGAAAGCTAGGTTAATCTTCTCTGTGGCCTTAGGAAATAGTCGTAATGAGACCTGAAAAGCCTCTCGTAGAAGTTGCTGGGCTTTCCATGGGCTGTTTAATGATGCCAGTGATAGTTTTACACGACTTCTGCGTCTTGAACGAAGAAACACCCATGAAAGCCCGGTTAATCTTCTCTGTAGCCTTGGAAATAGTCGTAATGGGAGTCCGACAGGTTTAAAAATATATACCTCAGAGTCGTCCATGGAAAACACCCCGAAAAGATACCTCGGAAATTATATACCCGGAGGAGTAATAGCTGGAAGGGGTAACTCAAGGAAACTGCCCCAGGCCCATATCCTCAATCATTTCAGGGCACACACACACACACACACACACGCTTGGTATAGGGCTTCGTAGAGGTAGTGCCAGGGGTATTTCCAGGGGTAGTTTGATGAGCCTAGTGATGATAGTTTGACGAGGGTTCTGCACCATGAACATGAGAAAAAAAAAACCGTCATTAGAACCCGACTTATCTCCTCTGAGGCCTTGGGAGATGTAGTTGTTGAGAGCCAAAAGCGTCTAAAAATGCGTGTTAGTATTTCCAGGGGTAGTTTTACGAACCTAGTGATAGTTTGACGAGGCATCTGCACCATGAACGTGTGTGTTTGTGTGTGTGTGTGTGTGTGTGGTCACTGTTTAACTCAATGCGGTGTGATTAGGAATACCTGCGGTCACTGATTGGGAAATGCAGTGTGCCAATCAACGCGTGACATGATGTGGGCGACAACGTGAGTGATGAAATGAATGATTCGCTTCAATGCAGTGAGTCAACAGATGGCTGGACACACAAACACACACTCATTATTTTGCGTCGATTTGTTTTCTTTCAGTATTCTTCTATTTCTTTTCTTTCAGTATTCTTCTATTTCTTTTCTTTTTCTTCCTCTTCCTCCTCCTTCCTCTTCTCCATCATCATCTCCTCTCCTTTTCCTTCCCCTATCGAGACGTGTTACCTAGCAGACAAAGACGGACATGGAAGGCGTGGCTCACAGGTTGACCTTTCCGACAGCCTTGAGATGGAGCCTCGGTACGGATCGCTCAGTCGCTAAATGATCCGTTCGCCGCCCTCGCAGTCCCCGCAAGTCTTGAAGCGGGCGAAGTTAGCGGAGAATCGATGAAGTATTTTGAACCTTTGCCAAAATTCACTCCTGGTCCAGTTTTTCTTGGGCGTGGTTAGCGGTAGCGAGGGATTAGAACCTTCAGGACCCGTGTGTGTGTGGGGAGAGAGAGAGAGAGAGAGAGAGAGAGAGAGAGAGAGAGAGAGAATTTGTGATTATCTATCTATCTATATCTATCTGTCTCGTCTCTAAAGCCTCCTCCTCCGCCCTACTTTCCCTGCTGGAGTCTCACGAATCACCTTCCGTTCTTGAGAAACCTCCTCCCCCTCCTCTTCCTCCTCTTCCTCCATTACCCCAGTCATTCCCTTCTCTTCCCTCCTCCTCCTCCTTCCTTCTCTTATTCCCTCCGTTCCTCACCCCTTCCTTATTCTCTCTCTCTCTCTCTCTCTCTCTCTCTCTCTCTCTCTCTCTCTCTCTCTCTCTCTCTCTCTCATTTCATAATTTAACAAGTATTTCGTAGGGCTTTTGGTTTTGGGGCATTTCCAGGGGTAGTTTCATGACCCTGATGGTAGTTTGACCCATATGACGAGGCTTTCGTAGGAGTTGTGGGGACCGGGCATTTCCAGGGGTAGTACGTAGTTTCATGACTCTGATGGTAGTTTGACCCATATGACATTAAGGCTTTCGTAGGAGTTGTGGGGGTCGGGTATTTCCAGGGGTAGTAGTTTCATGACCCTGGTTGTAGTTTGACCCTTCTCTTGTTTTCCTTCACTCCGTACCTAGTTTTTTCTTCAGTGTGTGGGTTCGTAAGCATTGAGATTCTTTGGTTGGCGAAGCTGCCTTTCAACTGCTGGGGAGAGACTGTGTGCATGTGTGTGAGTTTGAGCTCGCTGGCAAGACTTTCACTTCAGCAACCACCTCCCTTCCTCTGTGTGTGTGTGTCTCTCTCTCTCTCTCTCTCTCTCTCTCTCTCTCTCTCTCTCTCTCTCTCTCTCTCTCTCTCTCTCTCCATCCATCTATCTATCTCGTTCCTTTGTTTCCATTCATTAAGACGGAAGGTTATGTCCCGTACCAAGTTGTGAAGGCTAGGCGAGAAGGGAGGGGAAGGGAAGGGAAGAGGAGGAGGAGGAGGGGAGGGCGGGGACTTGTAGCAGCGACTAGCGACTTCTATCTAACGACGGAAGTGATCCAATCTCCGGGCCAAGGGCTTCAGGAGGGACGCTTCAAACACTTCCTGCTGGCTCTTCACCTTTCTGACGCCGACCTCGAACCCGCCTACGTTAGTGATCCCGTTCAAGAATTACCGGTGTTGTAGGAATCAGCTCGCAGCCGTAAAATAAATCGCAGAGAGAGGTTCAACTTGCTTACTTTTTCTATATTTTACTCACCGCTATCCTTTTTTGTCCTGTTTCGGCTCCAATACATGACACAAACATCAGAGCAACACTTCAAATTCAGAGAAGGCTTTATAACAAACGAACATGGCAGATTTTAGAGAGAATTACCCCACGTTGATGTTCACTCTATTTTTTGCTTGTTTGGTCTGTTGGTGTGGTGGGCTGGTGTCTTGCAAGTAATATCAACCATTATGAAGACGACAGGTGGACAAAGTAAAGGCAAATAAGGTAAATCAATATGTTTTCCGGCATCAGAGCAAGTTATTTCCGCGGGGAGGCATTTCTCGCAACAGCGGAACAGACTGTGAGCTCGCATTTGTATAAGTGTTTAAGTGTATAAGTGTGCACTGTGAAGTAACTAAGTGCATGGTGTGAGGTATAGAAATGATTAAGAGGACCGACCTAAGAAGCGATACAAAGCGGAACAGGTCAAAAGAAGTAGAAGCTATAGGGAAACCAATTTGTCGAGTCCGTTTTGGCGTTGGCTCCCGCGGGTCCTTTCCTCCCCTCTGCTCTGCCACACAGTCCCAACACCAATTTTTTCCTCTCATATGTTACCTATTGCTTACATATGAGAGGAAGATATAGGTGTTGGGACTGTGTGGCAGAGCAGAGGGGAGGAAAGGACCCGGGGGAGCCTATGCCAGACCGGCCTCGACATATTTGGAAGACATACTATGGGCCGTATTACTAAACATTTCGTTGCCCAAGTTCACATACTTGACATGGCTTTCGTAGGAGCTGTAGGCCTTTCCAGGGGTAGTTTTATGACCCTGGTGGTAGGTTGACCCTTCTTCTGTGCCATGAACCTTAAAAAACATTAATGAAAAACAGATTGATCCCCTCTTTGACCTTTAGAAATAGTTGATGTGAGAAGCGATGGTGTCTTAAAATACGGCCCATACTCTCAATCATCAACACATCCTTGGCCCTCAATTCGCCTCTTGGAAAACTCTTTCGTAGAAGATGGCGCTGGGGTTTTCATGAACTGTTTTGTGACCCCGGTGATAGTTTGACCCGTCTTCTGCACCTTGAACTGGAAAACTACCCATGAAAACCAGGTTAATATTTGTGAGGCGTTTAGAAATACGAGAAGCGGGGACCTTACTCAAAGTTGTTGTAGTAAACAGTAATGGTTGTAGTAATAACAGTTGCACTTTCTTCTCTTCCTCCTCCTCCTCCTTCCTTCCTTCTCCACCTTCTCTTCTTCCTCCTCCCTCTCCCTCTCATTCTATCACAAAGCTTAAAATCGTTGCTGATGTAGGCAGAGGAAATTACTTAGAGGGACAACCACCTCAGATCGGCGCCTTAGAAGCTACGGTAGAACACGTATTTGACAAGGCTTTCGTAGGGGGTTATGGGCATTTCCAGAGGTACTTTTATGACCCTGTTGATAGTTTGACATTTCTTCTGTACTCTTAACCTAAAGAAACACTCATGGCCTCTTGCAAACTCCCATATTCTTATACTTGGCGCTGTTTATTTATCCCCCTTTCCTTCCCTTTGACAGCCTCCGAGAAGGACTACCGAGCGACTCTGCCAGACGAGGAGAACGTGATATGGGCGTGGATGCTGTTCTTCTGCTTCATCGTGCCAGAACTCGGATCATGGTTCAGGTCTACCCGCATGTGTGTGTTCAAGGTGGGCTGATCTATATTTTGATATCGAGAGAGAGAGAGAGAGAGAGAGAGAGAGAGAGAGAGAGAGAGAGAGAGAGAGAGAGAGAGAGAGAGAGAGAGAGAGAGAGAGAGACCCAATAATACAAGTATTTTGATCTCGTCTTTAGTTCACCCAATCACTAATTTCTCCCCCTCTTCCTTGCCATACAGTCCTGGAAGATGTTTAAGCTCATCCATTCCTTAATATCTGCACTTTTTCCTCATTTTAGCTCATCCTTTCAATAATATCTACATCTATACATCATTTTAGTTCCTCCATTCACTAATTCCTCCCCCTCTTCCTCGCCGTACAGTCATGGAAGAAGCCGCTGCTGGGTGACGTGTTCTGGGTCTTTGTGTTCGAGACGCTGCACACCATCGGCACGGGCATCCTCATCTACCTGGTGCTGCCCGACCTCGACGTCATCAAGGGCGCTATGCTGACCAACTGTGTCGCCTTCATGCCTGGCCTGTTCGGTGAGTGCTGGGCCATAGTCTTAATGAACCTATGCTGGCTAACTTGCAGAAGGGATTTGGACAGTATAAGGATGAGCTAGAGTAGAGAGTTGAGTGAGAGAATGAAGATGCTGGTTACCTCTTGCATTAAGGATTTGGACAGTATAGGGATGAGCTAGAGTAGAGAGTTGAGTGAGAGAATGAAGATGCTGGTTAACTCTTGCAGAAGGGATTTGGACAGTATATGGATGAGCTAGAAAGTTGAGTGAAAGAATGAAGATGCTGGTTAACTCTTGCATAAGGGATTTGGACAGTGGCCCTCAAGGTGATATTGGACCTATATATAGTCTGGGTCATAGGGCCATTGTGGTCTGAATACCTGTGTGAATCTCTGTAACTCACCCCTATCATCCCCCCTTTCCGCACCTCAGGGCTGTTGTCACGCACGAGGAAGGAGTCCCATGTGGCCCTCAAGGTGATGATGGACCTCCTGGCGCTGGCGTGTCAGCTCACTGGGTTTGTGGTTTGGCCTATCGTTGAATACGGCAAGAATCCTGACAGCTGGCGCATCTGGCTCATCCCTCCGGCGATATTCCTCACCTCCTTCGGCTGGTGGGAGAACTACGTGGACAAGAACTCCAAATTCTGTGAGTTAATTGTCTCTACCTTCCTGGATACTGGTTAACTCTTGCGTAAGGGATTTGTACAGTATAGGGATGAGCTAGAGTAGAAAGTCGACATATTTGACAAGGCTTTCCTGTGAGTTTTGGGCATTTCCGGTGGTAGTTTGATGTCTCTGGTGCTAGTTTGACCCTTCCTCTGTACCATGAACCTAAGAAACATATTTAACAAGACTTTCCTAGGAGTTTTGGGCATTTCCAGGGGTAGTTTAATGGCCCTGGTGGTAGTTTGGGCATTTCCATGGGTAGTTTAATTAATGGCCCTGGTGGTAGTTTGAGCATTTCCAGGGGTAGTTTAATGGCCCTGGTGGTAGTTTAGGGCATTTCCAAGGGTAGTTTAATGGCCCTGATGATAGTTTGGGCATTTCCAGGGGTAGTCCAATGACCCTGGTGGTAGTTTGATCCTCTGTACCATGAACTTGAAAAAAACACACACTCAAGATAACTCAACTAATCTCCTTTTTGGCCTTTGGAAATAGTTGATAGAAAGAGCAACACGGCAGGCTGCAGAATTTAAGAGGCATGGAAGGCTGCCAGTAAGAGGAGGAGGAGGAGGAGAGAGATGGAGAAGTTATTAATGATTCCTTCGTTCCTTCCTTTCCCAGCCACCATCAAGTACTTTGGGCGCATCAAGGACAGGCTTTGGAAGACCCGCTACTTCTGCTACATGTTTGTCTCGCTGTGGAAGGTGCTGGTGTTCTTCACGGTGATGGTGCTGTCCATGGGCACGCGGCTGGACAACTTCACGGCTGTCTTTGACCTCAGCACAGCATTTGAGTAAGACTTGAAGGAGGTTTGAGTTTGTGAGAGAGAGAGAGAGAATTAATATAGCTGCCACTTTTTTATAATTTTAAGGTTGAAACTGTTAGAGAGAGAGAGAGAGAGAGAGAGAGAGAGAGAGAGAGAGAGAGAGAGAGAGAATTAAAATAGCTGCCACTTTTTTATAATTTTAATGTTGAAACTGAGAGAAAGAGAGAGAGAGAGAGAGAGAGAGAGAGAAAGAGAGAGAGAGAGAGAGATTCCTAACCCCCCACCCCTCCTTAATTCCTACCCAGCACGCATGCCATCAACGTCACTGAGGTTCGCGAGCGTCTGCCTGGTCTCCTGGTGCCGGACTCCTCCACTGTGGCACCGCTGGAACTCACCCACATCATCAAGTCCCAAAAGGGCACCCCCATCTACGTGTTCCTCATCCAGGTCTTCACCGCCTGGCTCTGCTACATCTTTGGTGAGTTATGATGTTTGCAAGGGAGAAATTGTGAGGGGAAAGATGGATACAGGGGGAGGAGGAGGAGGAGAAGGAAATGAATGGTTGAGGAATTAAGGAAGGGAGGATAGTATTGATGGAGGAAAGAGAAAGAGAGAGAAAGAGAAAGGAAGGAAGGGGTTTTCTAAGAGTTGTAGCCATTTCCAAGGATAGTTTTATGGCTCTGATGGTAGTCTGACCCTTCCTCTGTACCCTGAACCTAAGAAACATATATTTTTGGCTTTTGTAGGAGTTGTAGGCATTTCCAAGGGTAGTTTAATGAGACCTCTGGTATTTTGACCCTTCTTCTGTACCCTGAACCTAAAAACACACATTGGACAAGGCTTTCGTAGGAGTTATGGGCATTTCCAGGGGGTAGTTTTATGACCTCTTTGGTAGTTTGACCCTTCCTCTGTACCCTGAACCTAAGAAACACATATTTTTGGCTTTTGTAGGAGTTGTGGGCATTTCCAGGGGGTAGTTTTATGACCTCTTTGGTAGTTTGACCCTTCTTCTGTACCATGAACCTGAAAAAAAACACTGATTAGAACCTGACTGACCTCTTTTTTGGCCTTTAGAAATAGTTGATTCTTCCTTCCTTCCTTCCTTCCTTTCTTCCTTTCCTCCTTCCTTCCTTCCTTCCTTTCCCTCCTTCCTATATCTGTTTCCTAATCCTTTACATTCTCTTCCTGTCTCTCTCTGTACTCTTCCATGTTGTTTGCTCACCATGTTTTTGTTTTCTTAGGCAAGTTTGCATGTAAGATCTGCATCCAAGGCTTCAGTTTCGCCTTCCCCATCAACCTGACCATCCCAGTGTCCCTATCACTGCTCATCACCGCCTGTGGACTGCGGTTTGACCACGCCTGCTCCTTCGAGGTCATCCCCTCCTACCTCTTCTGGGAGTGCAAGAACGGAGACATCCTCAATGACTTCCTGAACAATGATGTGAGTATAGAAAATCATCTCAGACATCACTAATTTTGCCACAAGTGAATGTCGCTGGTCTGCTATTTTCCACCCAGTTCCTAGTTGCTATTAGTCTGTTCATTTACGTCTGACCCAAGCTGACAACATAAACCTAAGCGTATTCATAAGCACAGTGCAGATTAGCAGAAAGTGCTGTGTGACATAAACACAAACAGAGGTTAAAGAAAGCTTGGAAGCCATAGCAGTAGCCAATCAGCACTCAGCTTGCAAACACGCTTAGGTTTATGTTGTCAGCTTAGGTTGGACTTAAGTGAACAGACTATAGTTGTCTTTATCTTTATTTTCCCTACTCATGGGGCCTCCCTCTCTCTACCCTGCATAACTCCCTAATGCCTACTGTTGTGCCTTGTTCATTTTCATCCCGTAATACATTTTTTTTATAGTCCATTACAGCACAGAAGCCTTTCCTTACATTCTCCACCTCTCTCCAGTTGGTGTTAGTGTGTTTCATCCTGCTCTGGTAACCTTCCTTCACCTCTATCTGATCTCTCTGGGCAGTCTTGTGTATTTGGAGCATAAAGTTCAGAGTCATTTACACCTTCCAATGCCCTGAGGAACCCTTTTTGGTGTCCTCAGTAAGCATGGGTGTGGCTGCTCTGGCTGCTGCAAACTCCCCTCTGTGGACATTTTTTAGTATTTTGAGCATAAAGTTCAGAGCCATTTCCATCTTCCAATGCCCTGATGAACCCTTTCTTGATTTTCCTGGCTGCTGCAAACTCCCCTCTCAGGACATTTTTCAATATTTTGAGCATAAACTTCAGAGCCATTTACACCCTCCATTGCCCTGATGAACCCTTTTTGGTGTCCGCAGTATGCATGGGTGTGGCTGTTCTGGTTGTTGTCCCAAACGTGGATAACGCTGCACATCTGGACTCCAAAGTGTGAGCGCCTGGCCTCCACGGAGAAGCTGTTTGTCACGCCCATGTACAACTCTCTCCTCATCGACCAGTCGCTGGCACTCAACAGGCGGAGGGACGACGAGGGTGACGTGAAGACGGAGGACCTCAATCTCAACCCTGACGACCCCGAGAATGAGGTATGTCCACTTGTTATAGCCAGCGGGAATAAGTCTCCAATGCCCTATACAGCTGATCTTCACACCACATCATATTTTGGATACAGGAGTGAACTACATGTTATAGAAGACACTCTGTTATTAGGATTGAAGCTGATTTCTGAAGTCTTTTATCCCATTCAGAAAAATTAAAACAAAATATTATGTATAGCTTAGTATAGCAAGTATGTATAGTGCAAAGGCCTCCTGTATGGCATGGAATAGGCATATATGTATACCACAAAAATAATATTCTTTCTGAGAGCGACACCATGAAAATTAAATCAGAAAAGACAACCTTCCCAAGCGCTGTCAATAATGGAAAGTGCTCGGTAAAAAATGTATATTCCTGCTAAAATCCCATGTCAAAAGTACTCCTGAGAGGGAACAAACATCCTGCTCAGCTGTTCTCTAGAGTGTGACACTTAGAGAATAAAATCAGAAGGAAATTGGCCAGTAAAAAATTTATATTCCTACTCCTGTATGGAAAACTGTTCTTCTTTATGTCTTTCAAACAAGTTCCCTTTCTTAATTTCTTGCTCTGCCCTCTTAATTACCTCCTCCCTGCCATCTCAGTCAAATCATCAAAATTACAGGCTCACGGCATAGATGGGAAAGTTTTGAACTGGATCAGGGCGTGGCTTTGTGGTAGGAAGCAGAGAGTGCAAATCAATGGTAAAAAATCTGAATGGGGCAGTGTTACGAGTGGAGTCCCACAAGGGTCAATGCTGGGTCCTCTGCTTTTTATTATTCATGTCAATGACTTGGACACAGGAATTAGTAGTGATGTCAGCAAGTTCGCAGATGATACCAAGATTGGTAGAGTAATCCAATCAGACAGGGACGCTACTGTTCTCCAGGATGAGCTTGACAGACTATAAGATTGGGCGGGGAAGTGGCAGATGGAATTCAATGTTGGGAAGTGTAGCATTCTGAGTGTAGGTAGGAATAACCCCTCACATAATGACTCCTTAAATGGCACTCCTCTAAGTAGGTCTGGGCGTGAGAGAGACTTAGGAGTCCTAGTGAGCGCTGACCTCCGTCCTAGGGCTCAATGCATTCAGGCTAAAAATCGGGCAAACAGAGTACTTGGTTTCATCTCAAGGAGCGTAAGCAATAGGAGCGCTGAAGTCATCCTCAAACTTTACTTAGCACTAGTTAGACCTCATCTCGATTATGCAGTTCAGTTCTGGTCCCCCTACTATAGAATGGATATCAAAATGTTAGAATCTGTACAGAGGAGGATGACAAAGATGATTCAGGGGGTGAGAAACTTGCCTCATGAAGACAGGCTGAAGCAGTTAAATCTACACTCGCTAGAAAGGCAAAGGTTGCAAGGAGACTTGATCGAAGTCTATAAATGGATGAAGGGCTTTAATAAAGGGGATGTCAATAAGATTTTGATAGTAAAAGAGCCAGGTAGGACGCGTAGCAATGGTTTTAAGTTAGACAAATTCAGATTCAACAAAGACATAGGCAAGAATTGGTTCACCAATAGAGTGGTGGACGAATGGAACAGGCTTGGGGGCCATGTTGTGGGTGCCAATACCATGGATACATTCAAGAAGAGGTTAGATAAAGCCATGGATGGTGAGGTAAGGTGGGGTGGAGTGTACAGGAGCTGCCTTGTATAGGCCAACCAGTCTCTTGCAGACTCCTTACGTTCTTATGTTATGTTATCCAACACGTCCATTCCACTCATAGTCCTGTATAGCGCTATCAGGTCTCCTCTTTCTCTTCTTTCTTTGTGTTGGTAGGCCCAGTTCCTCCAGTCTACAGAGAGGGAACAAACATCCTGGTCAATGTGCTATACAGTCTCATTCACTTGCAGGTGTCACAGTACTACGAGACCATCTCTATCCACACCGACTCCTCCAACAACAACACCACCAAGATCAAGTCCTCCGACCAGATCACTCGCATCTACGCCACGGCTACCATGTGGCACGAGACAGAGGAGGAGATGATTGAGATGTTGAAGTCTATCCTGCGCATGGATGAGGACCAGTCTGCTCGCCGCGTGGCCCAGAAGTACCTCAAGATTGTGGACCTCGATTACTACGAGTTTGAGAGTAAGATTTCACCCTGTAGCTTCATTTTCATGGGTAGAGTTTGAACGTAATAAGATAACCTTGAGCCTGATTCCACTTCCATCACAGGCAAGGTTCTCAGATTAAAAATTGGAGTCACTCTTGCCTTTGACAGAACTAAGGGCCACACTCCTAAACCTCTCATCGCCCAAGCACACATATTTGACAAGGCTTTCGTCGGAGTTCTGAGCATATCCAGGGGTAGTTTTGTGACCCAGATGGTAGTTTGACCCTTCCTCTGTACCCTGAACCTAAGAAACACATATTTGACAAGGCTTTCATCGGAGTTCTGAGCATATCCAGGGGTAGTTTTGTGACCCAGGTTGTAGTTTGACCCTTCCTCTGTACCCTGAACCTAAGAAACACACATTTGACAAGGCTTTCGTAGGAGTTCTGAGCATTTCCAAGGGTAGTTTTGTGACCCAGATGGTAGTTTGACCCTTCCTCTGTACTATGAACCTAAGAAACACGCATTTGACAAGGCTTTCATAGAAGTTTTGAGCATTTCCAGGGATAGTTTTATGACCCTGGTGGTACTTTGACCCTTCCTCTGTACCATGGACCTAAGAAACACACATTTGACAAGGCTTTCATAGGAGTTCTGAGCATATCCAGGGGTAGTTTTGTGACCCTGGTTGTAGTTTGACCCTTCCTCTGTACCATGAACCTAAGAAACACACATTTCACAAGGCTTTCATAGGAGTTGTGAGTATTTTCAGGGGTAGTTTTATGACCCAGGTGGTAGTTTGACCCTTCTTCTGTACCATGAACCTAAGAAACACACATTTAACAAGGCTTTTGTTGGAGTTGCGAGCATTTCCAGTGATAGTTTTGTGACCCTGGTTGTAATTTGACCCTTCCTCTGTACGATGAAAGTAAAAAACACTCTTGAGAGCCCAATTGATCTCATTTTTGCCCTTTGGAAATTGTTGATGTGAGGGGCGGAGGCGTCTAGAAGTGTGGCTGTCCGTGTCAAGCGCTGTGCCACTCATCAACTCTTCCTTCCTCCCCCAACAGCTCACATCTTCTTCGACGACGCCTTTGAAATCTCTGACGAGAACGAGGATGAGAACGTGGTGAACCAGTTTGTGAAGATGCTGGTGAACATGATGGATGACGCCGCCACCCACGTCCACCAGACCAACATCCGCATCCGGCCCCCAAAGAAGTTCCCGGCGCCGTACGGAGGTCGCCTGGTGTGGACGCTGCCAGGCAAGACTAAGATCGTGGCCCATCTCAAGGACAAGAGCAAGATCAGGCACAAGAAACGCTGGTCCCAGGTAAACACACAGTCTACTCTCTCCTCCCTTTCCTTCCCTCATGCAATGGGCCAACTCCAGGTTCTCAATGTGTGTGTTTCCCTCCAGGTGATGTACATGTACTACCTACTGGGCTTCAAACTCATGGACCAGCCCATCTCCGTGGACAGGAAGGAGGTGATTGCAGAGAACACCTTCCTGTTGACCCTGGACGGAGACATTGACTTCACCCCCAATGCCGTGGCCCTGCTTATCGATCTCATGAAGAAGAACACCAATCTCGGCGCTGCGTGTGGACGTATTCACCCCGTGGGCTCAGGTAGGACAGCTTGCCCATTGTTGCCAGATTGTCGTACTCAGCCTCTAACCAACTTCCCACCCAAAAACTGTCTCCTGGACCACAATAACTAGATTCTTTTATAGTTATCATTAAAATAGTTAATTCCTGATGTTTCTTGGCAATAGTTAGGTGTTATAAACTGGTAAATACTATGCTTAGTACGGTAATCTGGCAATGGTGAGCTTGCCTTTTATCTTGGGAGGGGCTTGCTCGCTATGCTCACACTGAACTATGCTGGAAAGATGAGCAGGATAGTTTAACCCGTCCGCTGCGATTGGCACGGATATGGCTTTTACTGGTAGCCTGGTAACATACACTGCCAGATCTCTCTCTATGATCTAGCTAATCACACAATGGTTCCTGGCAGGCCTGATGGTGTGGTACCAGATGTTTGAGTACGCCATTGGTCATTGGCTGCAGAAATCCACTGAGCACATGATTGGCTGTGTGTTGTGTAGCCCGGGCTGCTTCTCTCTCTTCCGTGGCAAGGCTCTCATGGACGACAACGTGATGAGGAGGTACACCACAAAGTCCAGCCAGGCGCGACACTACGTACAGTACGATCAAGGTGGGTCTTGTTGTTGTTGTTTCTAGGGAGGGTGTCTTCAGGGGACTCTTCAACGACCCCAAGTGAATTTTATTTATAGTGGCTGTTGCCCCCCTCCCCCCCTCCTCCCTGGTGTTCCTCTTGTCCAAATGTTGTTGTTGTTTTTAGGGAGTGTGTCGAGGGGCCTCTTTGACGACCCCAAGCGAATTTTATGTATAGTGACTGACGTGATATATATGACTTGCCTGGCCCATGCCTCCCCCCTCCTCCCTGGTGCTCCTCTTGTCCAAATTCACTGAAGTTACGGTTGATTAAAGTTAGTCTGGGCAGCATGAGGGTAATCTTCAACGGCCCCAGTCCGATAGTGGTGCAGGCGAATTTTATTTATAGTTGGTGACGTGATATATGACTTGCCTGGCCCATACTGCCCCCTGGTAAACCGAGGTATGACTGTATGTATATGTAGATAGGGCAGCTTTGAAGACCTTTCCTAAGAGCCATACTTGTGGACTAACTGTGGCCGTGTGTGGTGGTTGCAGGCGAGGACAGATGGCTGTGCACGCTGCTGCTCCAGAGAGGTTACCGTGTGGAGTACAGTGCTGCCTCAGATGCTTACACCCACGCCCCCGAGGGATTCTCCGAGTTCTACAACCAGCGCCGCCGATGGGTGCCCTCCACCATGGCCAACATCATGGATCTGCTTCAGGACTACAAGAAGACCATCAAAGTGAACGACAACATCTCCCTGCCCTACATCAGTTACCAGGTAGGCTCACAGTTTGCCTCTAGCTTCAATTTTTTTTCACATCAGAGACTAAACTACAGGAACACTGTGGCAAAGAAGGAACTGTAGCAAGGGTCAGGGCATGCAGAGAACCACAGGAACAGAGTCACAACCAAGGAACTGTAGCAAGGGTCAGGGCATGCAGAGAACCACAGGAACAGAGTCACAACCAAGGAACTGTAGCAAGGGTCAGGGCATGCAGAGAACCACAGGAATAGACTGGCAACCAAGGAACTGTAGCAAGGGTCAGGGCATGCAGAGAACCACAGGAATAGACTGGCAACCAAGGAACTGTAGGACAAGTCAGGACCCATTGAACCAACTAGTGAGACAAAATTGGACCTTTTATCAAAGCAAGCTGGAGCACACTGGCATCAGACACAAGTGGAGTCTGCTGTACAATAGGCAGAGAGCACTGAAAAGTCTTGATTGTCCCCGAAATTTAATATTAGAGTTTATTTCATAGATGTTTGAGTGCAGTGCTGAGATTTAGGAATGCAGGGGATTTTTTTTTTTAATATCACTCATGTTCTCTTTGCCATGGACTTGTAATGCCTGATGACGATGAGGAAAGTTAGTCATGTGACCCTCCTTTGCAGACTATGTTGATGGCTGGCACTATCCTTGGCCCTGGCACCATCTTCCTCATGTTGGTGGGTGCCTTCGTGGCTGCCTTCAGGATCGGTAACTGGCCGTCCTTCGAGTACAACATCATCCCAATCCTGCTGTTCATGATTGCCTGCTTCACCCTCAAGTCCAGCATACAGGTGAGGGCCATGCCAATTAACACTTAAAGCCTTACCTCAGCTACTATTCATTTGTCCTGTGAAAAAGTTTAGAAAAGTGGCCAAAAGAGAGGTCAACTTCACCACAGTATACAGCAGAGAGTTACTAGAGGAGGAGAGGTAGAAACAGTTCATATAAGAAAAAGAATAATTACAGAAGAATAAAAAGAAGGGGACAAAGAATCAAAGGGAGTTAGGGAAATGGAGATGGAGATAAAGGACTTAGAATGGAGGAATTAAAAACTGTGATTCTCTTAGTGTGTGTGTGTGTGTGTGTGTGTGTGTGTGTGTGTGTGTGTGTGTGTGTGTGTGTGTGTGTGTGTGTGTGTGTGAACAGTAATGGATAACTTGTCCATTTACGATTATATTAAAAAAAAGTAATCCTCAGTCTCGGGCTTTCAACCTTGTCCGATTTGTTTGATTAAGAATAATTTCCTGAGTTGGGGTGAGTCAGCTCTGTCCTCAAGTGTTCAAAGCTGATTCTCGAGTGTTTTCTGCCTCTCAAAGTGTGTGTGTGTGTGTGTGTGTGTGTGTGTGTGTGTGTGTGTGTTGTTTCTGTCCTGTTTAATTCATGTGTCAGATGTGTAAGTGTCTTCTCCTTGTCTGTCTGTGTGTTTGAATCTGATTTTGGGTGTTTTCTGCTTTTAAAAATGTGTGTGTATGTTTATAAGTATGTTTAAGAGTGTGTGTGTGTATGTTTCTTGTGTCTAAGGAAGTGTTTCAAGTGTTTTTTTCTTGTCTGAATGTGTCCTGTTATTGTGTGTGTGTATTTCATGTGTCTAAGTAAGTGCTTCAAGTGTTTATTCCTTGTCTGAATGTGTCCTGTTGCCATATGTGTGTATTTCGTGTGTCTAAGTATGCGTTTTCCCTGTCTGTCTGTGTCCCTCGTCCTGGCTTGTCCGTGGCGCATGGCAGCTGGTAGTGGCCCAGCTCATGTCCGCCTCCTACGCCCTGATCATGATGGCTGTCATCGTGGGTACAACTCTCCAGCTGGGCGAGGACGGCATAGGCTCCCCCTCGGCCATTTTCCTCATCGCTCTGTCGGGATCCTTCTTCATAGCAGCTTGCATGCACCCCCAAGAGTTCAAGTGTATCATTCCAGGTCTGCTGTACCTCCTCTCCATCCCCTCCATGTACCTCCTCCTTATCATTTATTCGCTCATTAATTTGAACAATGTCTCGTGGGGGACGCGCGAGATCGCCACCAAGAAAACGAAGAAGGTTTGTGTGGCCCCTGTGTGTTGGTGGTGGTGGCGGTGGTGCTGGGGAGGAATGCCACTAGGGGAAGGCCATGCTGTTGTTGTTGTTGTTGGTGGTGGTGGTGGTGCATGTCTGGGTGAAGGGCTCATGCAGTCACCATCCTCTGAGCCTTTTCTGGTGTAACTCTTCACACACACACACACACACACACACACACTGACATCTGGGTACTGGGTGTTCAGGGCCTTTCTCTCCCTTCCATACATACTAACACACCTTCCTATTTGTACTGACATCTGGGTACTGGGTGTTCAAGGCCTTTCTCTCCCTTCCATACATACTAACACACCTTCCTATTTGTACTGACATCTGGGTACTGGGTGTTCAAGGCCTTTCTCTCCCTTCCATACATACTAACACACCTTCCTATTTGTACTGACATCTGGGTACTGGGTGTTCAAGGCCTTCTCTCCCTTCCATACATACTAACACCTTCCTATTTGTACTGACATCTGGGTACTGGGTGTTCAAGGCCTTTCTCTCCCTTCCATACATACTAACACACCTTCCTATTTGTACTGACATCTGGGTACTGGGTGTTCAAGGCCTTTCTCTCCCTTCCATACATTCTAGCACACCTTCCTATTTGCATAACACACATAACACACCCTTGGACTCCTTTCCTCATACATAATTATTGCCTACTTTTCTACCTACTGATGTTTTTAAATGGTACAATTTTTTAAAATTGATTTTTAGAATATATGACACTACTATCCAAGTCCTTTCTCACCCTTCAAGAAATATTTACACACCTTCCTTTTTGCACAAACCTCTGGAAACTGTGTTCAAGCCCTTTTCCCTTCATATACGCTAACACACCTTTTCAGTGCACTAACACAGCCTGGTAACTTGCCCCTTCTATGCCCATATGTACTAATGCACCTTCCTATTTGCACTGACATCTGGGTACTGGGTGTTCAAGGCCTTTCCCTCCATATACGCTAACGCACCTTTTCAACGCACTAACACAGCCTGGTAACTTCGCCCGCAGATCACCATTGCGTACATCCTGACAGCCGTTTATGCCCTGGTGATGATAATCGTGCTGGTGGCCATGTTCCTCAACTTTGCGGTGGACGGCTGGAACAGTCCAAGCGCCATATTCTTCTTAAGTTCAGCGGCGTCCTTTGTAATAACGGGGTTGCTACATCCGAAGGAGATCATATGCCTGCCTTGTGGACTCATTTACTACCTGCTGGTGCCCTCCATGTACCTCCTCCTGCAACTGTATTCCTGCTTCAACGTCAACAATGTGTCCTGGGGCACGAGGGAAGTGTCGGCCAAGCAAAAGAAGAAGACAAGAGAGGTACAAGATTATTTCATGTCCATTAGGAAGTTAAAGAAAGAACGAGATTTATAAAGAACAGTTTTAATAGATGTTCTTCAGTCAAGCGATGCAAGAGAGGTACAAGATCATTCCCTGTCCCTTAGGAAGTTACCCAAAAAGAACAGTATATAAAAAGAGAAGAACGGTTCCAGGTAGACATTCTTCACTCAGGCGATGCAAGAGGGTACAAGATCATTCCCTGTCCATTAGGAAGTTACCCACAATGAACGAGATATATATAGAGAGAACAGCTCTGGATAGCCGTTCTTCACTCAGGCGACGAGCAAAACATAACCGTAACTAATGAAATTAATATGTGCATGTTCCACCCACGTCTTGCATGACCCACTAACTGCATGGCTGCTTGTAATAACTTCACTAGAGGTTAGATAGTGTAGTATTTCTTAGGATGCATGACAGTAACTTATCAACACATAGAGAGAAATATCAGCTGACTTTTAATAACATCACTAGAGGGTAGAGTGTGTGTGTGCATGAGGGCAGCTTAACAACACATAATATAGAAATAGCAATTGACTTTTTACCTGATATAGTGAATGCCCAATACAGTGCAGCCATAGATTATTTTTTGTGTGCATGTCTAGCTTAAAAACACATAATATAGAAATAGCAATTGACTTTTTACCTAATATAGTAATTGCCCATTACAGTATATCCATAGAGTTGATACCAAGCAGTAACTTTGCACACTATAGAATTCTTTAAAGGCTGAATAATATACCAATACCAGGTGATTACATTTATTTCCTTATCTTAATGTCAATACAAGGACAGTTATCATCCTCCCCTTCTGGCCTGATAGAGACTTGAGGCAGAGCACAAAGCCCTGTTGCATCCAAAGGGAATCATATACCTGTCTGAATATCTCTACAAGGATGGTTCTAATTCTCCCCCTCACTGCCCTGTTATGAACTTGAGGCAGAACACAAAGCCCTGTTACATCCAAAGGGAATCATATACCTGTCTGAATATCTCTACAAGGATGGTTCTAATTCTCCCCTCACTGCCCTGTTATGAACTTGAGGCAGAACACAAAGCCCTGTTACATCCAAAGGGAATCGTATATCTGCCTGAATATCTCTATAAGGATGGTTCTAATTCTCCCCCTCACTGCCCCATTAGGAACTCGAGGCAGAAGACAAAGCCCTGTTACATCCAAAGGGAATCATATATCTGCCTTAATATCTACAAGGAAGGTTCTAATTCTCCCCTCACTGCCCCATTAGGAACTCGAGGCAGAAGACAAAGCCCTGTTACATCCAAAGGGAATCGTATATCTGCCTGAATATCTCTATAAGGATGGTTCTAATTCCCCCTCTCACTGCTGTCATAGGAACTCGAGGCAGAGCGTAAAGCCATGGAGGAAGCTAAGAAGGCGAAGAAGAGGGAGGGCTTCCTGGGCTTCCTTCACCGTGAGCAACAGAATGATGACGAAGGTTCCATTGAGTTCTCCCTGGCCGGCCTCTTCAAGATCATGTGCTGCGTCCACCCCAAGCCCAGCGATGAGCGTCAGCAGCTGGCCAGCATCGCAAACTCCCTCGACATCCTCAAGAAGCGATTTGAGACCATTGAAGCGTATGTATTGTCTTCCTTCTCATCTTAAATACAGAAAAAAAACATTAGACAAACTTTGCTATAGTGAAACCTCTCTCCCTTCCCTCCTTTGATCATTCTTGCAACTTCTTTTCTCCTCTCACACATAGTTTCTTCCTCCCTTCCTTTCCTTATTTCCCTTAGAAGGCCTTAGATACATTCCCCACTTGAGTCACACTTGTCATCCTTGCCCCAACAGACATATAGGCATCGTTCCTCCTCATCATCATTTCATGGATGCCTGCTCCTAGGAGCTCCCACCAGGGGATGGCCACGGCAGAAGAGCTTCCAACTTTCTCTATCCAGACACTCCCTCCTTGCCTGCTCAAAGTTTCTCAAAGATCTTTCCCCCCTCTCCCTAACGTACTCTTGCACCCTATCCCTCCATTTCACTGGAGGTCGTCTTCTTGCATTCCCTCCCAATATCTCACTCACATACACCCTTCTGGTCATCTTACTCTCCTCCATTCGCTCCATGTGGCCAAACCACTTTAAAGTCTGTCGCTTCACTTCTTCCACCACTCCACACTTCTTCCCTTCACCCCTGTGACGCATTCCAAAATGCTCATACACACTTTCATTACTCATTCCATCCATTCTACTCACACCACAAGCACTCCTCAAATAACTCATTTTCACTGCCTGCACTCTAGACCTCTGACTTTCATTCCAGGCCCACGTTTTACTTGCATATGTGAGGGTTGGTACCATTATTGTATTTCTCAAATCCCTCTTTACCTCCATGCTCACACTTCTGCCATTCATGATTCGTCCCAAAGACCCTACCACCCTTCTTCCTTGCAATGCCCTTTCTCTTATCTCTCCCTCCATACCAACATGCTTACACATAACTGATCCAAGGTAATTAAACTCATTGACCTCCTCCATTTCTTCACCATTCAAAATTATTTTGCTTTCTTTTTCACATTCAATTCCCACTCTATATGGGCATACAGAATTTACAACCTCACTTCTACTTCGCTCACAAACCATCACTTTACTTTTGTTGACATTTGCTTTCAGCTTTCTCCTGTTACAGTCACTATCAAAAACACTGACCAAATTTTGTAGGTCACTTCATTTTCTGCAATGAGCACCATGTCATCAGCAAACAGTATCAAATTCAGTACCCACTTACTTCCCTCATCGAGCAGTCTTACTCCAACATCTCCAAATTTGCCCTTGATTTCTCTAATAACACCATCCATATAGATATTGAATAACCATGGTGACATGATGCACCCTTGTCTTAAGCCCACTTTTATCTCAGAATGGTCACTTGTTTCCCAGTAATTCTGACACATGCAGATGCTTCCTTATAGAAAGACTTTATTGCACTAAGCAGTTTTCCTCCCACACCATAAATCTTTGAAACATCCCACAATGCAATGCAATGCAATCGACTCTGTCATAAGCTTTTTCCAAATCCATGAAGGCAGCGTATAGTTTCTTTCCTTTTGCTAATATTTTTTCTACTACCATCCTGAAGGCAAATATCTGATCCACACATCCCCTTCCCTTCCTGAAGCCTCCTTGTTCTTCACTGATTATCTCTTCTGTAAGTCTTTGCACCCTCTCTATTATGACTTTTCCATATACCTTTCCGGGTATACTCAGGAGACTTATACCTCTATAGCTCCCACACTCCCCTCTCCTGCCCTTCCCCTTGTAAATTGGGACAATGATGGCTTTCGTCCAGTCTGCTGCCCCCCCCCTCCCATGCTACTTCACATATCTTGACCATCCATTTAACAACTACATCTCCTCCACATTTCAACATTTCTTCTGTGATTCCATCAATTCCTGCTGCCTTTCCATTTTTTAATCTTTTTATTGCCTGATTTACTTCTTTATATGTTATACTTCTTTCTTTATATACTCCTCCTCTACCTCTACTCAAAACTACTGCTGTTACAGCTGTTGGACGTCCATCCTCAAAATTCATTAAGTTTTTGAAATATTCTCTCCATCTCTCTTTCACAGCTTCCCCGTCTTTCAACGTCTTTCCATTCTCATCCATAACTTCATTTATTTTACTTGAGGAGATATTTTCTGCATTTCTTTCGTTTTTTACTTCTTTCCAATATGATTTCCTGTTCCCTTTATATTTTTCACTTAGTCTTTTTCCAAAGGAGCTGCCTTGTACAGGAAAGGAGCTGCTGCCTATATACATAAGAGAGCTGTGTTAGGCCTACTCACCCTCTTGTAGTACTCCTCCTTTCTATGTTCTTATGTTAACTCTCTTCTTACTTTCTTTTATTGCTTGTTTTAATTTCATTTTGCATTCTTTATATTTCTTTCCTGTATCGTTCCTGTATCTAAAATTAAGAAAACAAACATGACTCCCTTCCTTCCTTTGTTCATTCTTGCATGGGGTATAGGAGGTAAGCCAGTCTGTCTATGCCTCAACAAACACATATAACAATGAGGAAATCCTGCTTCCACCTATAGTATTGTTCCTTTACATTACTTTTCTCCTTTCACACATATTTTTATCTCCCTTCCTCTACTTATTTCCTCCCATGAGTCACATTTGTCACCCTTGCCCCAACAGACACATGGGCATTGTTCCGTCATCTTCGCGGCGTCACTCCACCATGCACCAGCCGCGCGTCTCCCTCCGCGGCGACAACGTGTCCACCATCAACGAAGGAACCATGGACGACTACAGCGACAGCGACAGTGAGAAGTCAGGTGAGCAGTGACATGTATTTGCAGTGACACATTCCTGAAACTTTCCCCCCACAATGAGACTCCTATCTTGTGTATTTGCAGTGGCTCTTAACCCGGTAGCAGTGACGGGCCAAATTTGTGGCTTTACTGTGTACCAGCGACGGGCCAAATTTTTGCCATGATATAAACCCCCCAAAATAGATGATGCATAAACTGATCACAAATCCATTGATATATATAATGAAATGGTTTGCGTGAGAAATTATTTTTTCTCATTTTTCTCGTTTAGAGGGACCTTTTAAGAAACCGATCCCCACAGCTCCCGGGTTAACAGCAGGCTAAGGGAGGAGATAGGCCAGAGTCAAAGTCAACCATTCACTTATCATAGGCGGAAATAGTCCTGAATTAATGTCAAGGGTTCACGAAAGGGCTGACTCATCTTGGTGCTTGTCTGTCCCTGTGCCCGGCAGGTCCCAAGGAGGAGCGTGACGACCTAGTTAACCCTTACTGGATCGAGGACAAGGCTCTCAAGCGTGGGGAGGTGGACTACATGCCGGGAGCTGAAGTGCAGTTCTTCAAGGACCTCATCGAGAAGTACCTCCACCCACTTATCAAGAACCCTCAGGAGCAGGTAAGCCTTTTCTGTCCCTGGCTACAGACTCAATTTGATCGCTCACTGAACTTCTCAATGACTCAGATCAGACCCAAAGATACTGATTCACAAGTCTGTAGTTTGCCATACCCTTTTGCTTCTGCTGGTTGAGTCTGTAGTAATTATATTGAGTCCAGTCTTAAACGTATCGGGCTCCCACTACGACTATTTCCCAAGGTCACAGAGAAGATTAACCAGGTTTTCATGGGTGATTTTCCTATTCAAGATGCAGAGGCTGTGTAAAACTATCACTGGGGTCACAAAACAGTCCATGAAAAGCCCCGCAACTTCCATGAGAGGTTCATATTCTTAAACATATCGTGCTCCCATTACGTCTATTTCCCAACGCCACAGAGAAGATTAACCGGGTTGTCATTGATGATTTTCCCGTTCAAGGTGCAGAGGCCGTGTAAAACTATCACTGGGATCACAAAACAGTCCATGAAAAGCCCAGCAACTTCCACGAGAGGCTTTTCAGACAAGGGGAATTGGGGCACCGATATGTTTAAATACACGGGCTTAAGAGGCAGAGAGAGACCCCTGTGAAGGATTAATGCTGCCTCTCTCAACTGAAATTCATAAACAGCCGATACCTTTAACGACATGGACCTTACTCCTATACGTGAGGGTATTTTGAGTATATATAGCAAGTGTTTTCTGTTCCTAAGTTACTTTTTTCCAGCAATGCCTTAGTAAGAGATTTTTTGCCATGGCCTAGTGTAGTGTTTCCATGTTGGTCAGTCATGCCCCGTACAGCAGCCAGACAGCCAAGCCTTGCGCTGAGCTCTGTGGAGGCGACGTAAGTACGATGCCATGCCCAGGCTGGCATAACACTCTACTCCTTGGGGTTGAGAATGGATGTTGGATATTTCTGGCACGCTCCTTCCCCCCCCCCACTGGCTCACCCTTGCCATGGAGTCTTGGTATCCCTGACCTTGACTGTCCTGCCTGACCACCTCTGCATGACCATGTTTTCCTGAACCTCTTCTGTTCCTCCTTCAAGCAGTGACGACGTGCTTGTTTTACCTTAGAATAGAGACAAATTGTAATAGAGTAACTCTGTTGCTAACTTGTTTAACTTGACTACCTCAAGGGATGGTGTGGGTCTCTTCACTCCATGCTCTCACCTTTCCTCAGGCCGGCCAGGACACCTACACTTGTGAGGTGGCTGGGCTCACAGACAATACACTTTTCAGGCATGAATAATACTATTGTAATTGTTAGTATTATCATCATCATCATCATCATCATTGTTAGCTTCATCACCATCTCAGTGATGCAGATTAACTCCCCAAGTCCCAGCAGGCACTGGGCCAGAAGTGACACCAAACACTGTACATATGTAAGGTCTTGGTTTCACATTGTCGTGCCCCGTCCACACGATAGGGCACCACTTACCAGCAGACTCTCCCCTTCACTGGGCAGAGTCTGCAGGCACACTTGTGTTCTGGTCCACACAGCAGTGTCTGACACAGTCAAAGCCGGGCAGCAAGGCCGGGCAGTAAGGCCGTGGTGTGCAGCACAACAGTGTGTGGCAGAAAGGACCACAAGCGGCTGGCAGTGTGTAGCATTGTCATTGTTGCTGTGTGTGAAAAACAAAAGGAACAAAATGAAGATGAAGGTGTCCCTGTGTGTCTGGCAGCAGCATACTACTAGGCAGTGCCTGCTGAAATCACTCAGCCACCAGCTTGGGGATTTGACATATCTGCCAGCAGGCACAACCAGTGAGCTCATCAGCAGGCAAAGTGCTGGCCTGTGCCTGTGGCCATGGCCTGATGGTGTGGCCGGAGCCTTGGTGTGGGGCGGTGTGGCACCTTTCCATTGGTTTGCCTTGCACAGCCAACACAACACACATTGTAGCCCATCACCTGCCCCCCCCCAAGCATGACAGACAGTGTTGGAGGCACAGTGAAATGAATTCTCATGATCAATCCATTATAGATGAATGGCAGATGAAGGCTGTCTAGACATGATGTAAATAGCAGGGGTTGTGTGTATAGTGTACAGACCTAGTTCCCAATAACATTCTTCATCACTGGTCTGAGGTCAGTTTTCTCATCATTGGGTGAGGACTCTTTCAATTCAGCAATCATTCACTCCTTTGCACTAAACCTTTTCATACTGTAAACTTAAACCCCCAATCAGCAGCACCCATGATAAAACTGGTCCTCAGATTCAAGCTTGTGATGCCTGTGTTGTGAATGTGCATGTTGACTAATATCCTTTTCCTCTCCATCTTCTTTCTTTAGAGAAAAATGGAAGAAGAGTTAAAGGAACTTCGGAATATAGCAGTCTTCTCCTTCACTATGATGAATGCTATCTTTGTCCTTATTGTCTTCCTGCTCCAACTCAACAAAGACGTTATCCACATCGATTGGCCTCTGGGGGTGAAAACCAACATCACCTTCGTCGAGGCGACCAGCGAGGTAGGTGGTGTGTGCCGGCCCGGCCCTGTGGCGCCCTCCTCTATGTGTGTGCCGTGTCTCTCTCCCACAGAAACAAGCAGAGATCGAGTTGAAGGAACTGAGGAACAAATCATTCTTCAGTTTCTTCATGCTCAACGCGCTCTTTGTGCTCATTGTATTCCTCCTACAACTGAACAAAGACGAGCTCCACATCGACTGGCCTCTCGGCATCAGGGAAAACATCACAATTATCCCAGAGACCCAGGAGGTAACCCGCGCCTTGTCCTCCCTGGTTGTGGTGGTGCTCCTCCGGGCTGGCACTTACTTCTCCTACTCTGGACCTCCTGGGGATTTGTGGATCAAAGGCCTTGTGGCTCTCCCTTCGGTCAAGTCAAAATAGTCTCCAGAACTTGACCCAGAGCTAGAACCCTAATTGACCCGCATGACAGGTGTCTGGTCCAGCATGCTAACACTGGGTCAGCATGGCACTGGCCTTTCCTCTCTTACTCCTCATACTTCCAGCAGCTAAAGGCAGGAAGGGATGTAGAGTGATAGTCATGTCATACCAGCAGTCACCACATGATCAGTTTAGTGGAATTTTTCCTCTGTTCACAAAGTTGCTTCATCCTAGAGGGCCCTCCTTTTTTTTTACAGGCGTTTTAGTAACTGTTTGGTTCAACTGATAGTGTGTGTGTGTGTGTGTGTGTGTGTGTGTGTGTGTAGTGACAGTGTTATAGAAGCTAGTGTTAGTGTCCCATAGTTACCCTAATCCCTTAGACCAGTGTGTTTCCCTTATATCATTGAACTAGTAGGTTAGTGGTGTCCCCAAGCAGTGTTTGCCTGCCATGGTTAGAGCTGAGTGCCACACCACAGCCCAGAGTGGTGCTGTGTTCTCTGTTTTCAGCTCACTCACTGACGGCTGCATGACTGGTGAAATTCCTGTGCTGACTAGACTCACTGATTCACTGTACTTTACCACCCTTCTTAAATTACTGCAGTGCCTTTTAGAAACATATGTTATTGGCCTAACACTTTACCCTTCCTAAATGATAACGCTATGTATATACACATTAATTTTTCCTTTGTAGTTTATTCCTTTGTTTAGTTAAGTTTTGCACCGTTACTTTATAACCTCTTCTACTGCCCTCAGAGGTTGATTTCAGTCCTACTAATCACATCCTTACCTGTGTTCCCTCTAAGCACCAGAACATGTATATATGTGGGTCATCTTTGCCTCGGCCTCACTCCTCCTACTGGGATGACTCTCACGGACTTCATGCCAACTAAAATGGGTTCACTGCCACTCTGGAGGTGCCTTTCCTTAGATGAAGTAGTCTTCTGTACATGTAGTCATTCCTTTACCCATAATTTGTTTTTCCTTTGCTTATAATTCCTCCTTGCACTCTACTCTCTTATTGACTGACTGTGTGCCTGCTTTGTATAAAACAGCTCTTGTATATGAAGTGGTCTGAATGATGACAATGACCATGCAGACATTGATTAAATGTTGAGGGTAGTGAGCTGACCCTTTGACTAGTGACCTTCCTTCAAGGTCACACTTGTAAATATGGACTGTTATAGACTAAGTAGCTCCATCACCTAGTGTGTGGACACCATCCTCTGTGGGCCCTCTCCTGAGGCAGCTGCCCTGCTTGGCGCTGTGGCACTGTGCCTGTGAGCAGTACTCTGGCCCAGACTCTCACTGTTACTAAGCTGCAGCTAATGATTTCATTCCTTGAGTTAACAATTAATTTTTTTAAGGCATTTCAATGATCTGTGCTATCTCTCTTCAGCTTACTAAGGCAGAGAGAGAGCCAACTCTAAGTTCATTGAAGAACATGTTGGGACATCAGCCGTTGTGCACCAGCTGTGACATCACGGCACTAGAGCACTCTATCATTATTGGCCAAACTGACAACCAATGGCAGCCCTTCAAGTGATTGGCTCCCACCCGGGGAACACTGTCAGGCCTCAGACCCATGCCCCAAGCCTGGCATTTGAGTGGCTGGGCTCCAATTGGCCCCTTGACACCCTCACACAACATGAGTGGTGTGCTGAGGGGCTGTGGTCTTGTCAGCAGGTGTCCCAGCATGCTTTTCAATAGACTCGGCGCTGGCTTTGGTGCTGGCAGGAGCTGGTGCTGCATGTGTGGTGTTCCCTTCCTGCATGGCCATGAGTTGGCCCTGGGGTACTGCGCCCACATGGCTTAGCCAGGCATAACACTGATACTACTTGCATGCCCACTGACTCATAATAGAATAGTTCTTAATTAGTCAGTTCATAGAGGCATAATATTATACCATAGATTATCCATACTATGATATATATATATATATATATATATATATATATATATATATATATATATATATATATATATATATATATATATATATATATATATATATATATATATATATATATATATATATATATATACATATGTATATATATACATGTATATATACGTGTATATATATATATATAAATATATATATATATATATATATATATATATATATATATATATATATAAATATATATATATATATATATATATATATATATATATATATATATATATATATATATATATATATATATATAATTTTTTTTTTTTTGGATTATTTATAGTCTAAATTTTTACCACTTACAATATATTTTAAAAGTTTTAATTCAATATACAATTGGAGTTTTCCTGAAGTGTGAGATGTGTTAAGAGGTGCCGTGCCTCTGGCCGGGACAAACACCTGACCCGTGTTGTGCCTCGCAGGTCCTCATCAGCCAGGAGCACCTGCAGCTGGAGCCCATCGGTCTGGTGTTTGTGTTCTTCTTTGCCCTCATCCTGATCATCCAGTTCGTGGCCATGTTGTTCCATCGCTTCGGCACCATCTCCCACATCCTGGCCTCCACGGAGCTCACCTGCTGCAACAAGAAGGTCAGACTCAGGGAAATTATTCTTGTTCTTGATGTGGCTTCATTATCGACAAGTAGTGTTGTTCAGTTGCATCTTGCTGTCTTGTATGAAAAAAAGATTCCCCCATGAATTGTACCGCAGCAAACTTACTGCTCACTTTTTGAGTCAGCGCTGACGGGAGGGTGACTGTTTCAGGCCGAGGACACCACCGAGGACGCCTTCATCCAGAGAAATGCCGTGGACATTGTGCGGCAGCTGCAGAGACTCAAGGGCATTGATGGCGACTACGACAGCGACAGCGTGCAGGGCGGCCAGCTGGGGCGGCGCAAGACCATTCACAACCTGGAGCGACACAGGCAAAAGAAACAGGCCATTGGCACCCTGGACGTGGCCTTCAAGAAGAGGTTCTTCAGCATCTCTGCCGAGGCTGCTGAGAATGGCTTGGAAACAGGTAGGCTCTGATGCTAATACTCCTGACTCCTATTTCCCTGAGACTTGTATTGTTAAGAACTTTACTAAGGCCTTTTACTCTTATTAATGTCACATATAATCACATTGTATTTCATCAGTTGGTTCTATTTCCCTGGTATACGATCTTAGTGATACAGTGAAGTTAAAACATTATATTGAGTAGTTTACCACACAGAGTTTACTGATTCTTTGCTATGATTGAGTTAAATATTTCCCTTACATACAATCTTAGTGATATACAGAAGTTAAAACCCTATATTAAGCAGTCCACCGCACACAGTTTACTAATTCTATGCCGTGCCTGAATCCAACAGAGACCCCCGTGCTCGGCAACATGCGTCGTCTGAGCATGCGAAGAGAGACTATGAAGGCCCTGGCTGAGAGGCGCGAGACTGTGGTGAAGGAGAGGCGGATGTCCAGGATGCAGACCATGGGCGCTAAGAAGGTAACCCGCATGGTCTACTCTAGGTTACCTGTACTATATGGAGTTTACTTGGATGGGAGGGAATTTGAGCCCAAGGTTTGGTACACTGAGCTTGCTCTCATAATGTCACGGCTGAACTTGAACCCACAAACCCAAAACTTGCTGGATACAAACTTGTTTATCTATCTTTTGGTGGTAGTAGATAATAGTGCTTCACCTGCTAGTATGAGCCAATAATATGTAAATAGCTGTATTCTGGCTAGGATTGAAGCTGTACATAGATTCTTAGGAGTGAAGCTGTACATAGGTTCTTAGGAGTGAAACTGTACATAGGTTCTTAGGAGTGAAGTTGTACATAGGTTCTTAGGAGTGAAGCTGTACATAGGTTCTTAGGAGTGAGGCTGTACATAGATTCTTAGGAGTGAAGCTGTACATAGGTTCTTAGGAGTGAAGCTGTACATAGGTTCTTAGGAGTGAAGTTGTACATAGGTTCTTTGGAGTGAAGCTGTACATAGGTTCTTAGGAGTGAGGCTGTACATAGGTTCTTAGGAGTGAGGCTGTACATAGGGAGTGAAGCTGTACATAGGGTCTTAGGAGTGAAGCTGTACAGAGGGTCTTAGGAGTGGAGGTGTACATAGGGTCTTCAACAGAGGAAGAAGGAAGGACAAGCAGGTTCTGGGTCTCGTGCATGCTTTGTAATTTCTTGCCATTATCTCCTTCACACAGCGGACATCTTTTGCAGCAGAGGTACAGGAAATTTAGGTGTACTATTCATGAAGGTAAACCATAACACAGAAATGACTGCACTTTGTTTCTCTGTGGACTCTGTGGTGTACATGCTTAGTGCTGCGTCCTGGCCCTCATGTGGGGGGTTGATGTGTATGTGTGTTTCTTGATGCCCAGCTTTACTTTGTTGTCCTTCAGTGTTTGTGCTCATGTCCTGTCTCCAGCAGACACAAATACAAATTTTAGTGTATATACTGTGTGTGAACAACGGTGGGTCTCATCAGGAAGTCTTGTGGCAGACTGGCTTGGCCCACGGCGTTATGGACTCGCTCAGCACGAGTATTTGGCATTGTTGATACCTATGTAGAAGGAGAAAGATCCAGATCTTCAAGTCCCTTGTGCTCCCTGTCTTACTCTATGGCTGTAAGACATTGACACTAAATAGGGACTTGGAGAGGCGGATTTATCTCCTTGGTAATAAGTGTCTACGCAGAATCATGGGATATCGTTGGAATGACTTTGTGTCAAACCGGCGACTATTCCGTGAGACTGATTCGACATATATTACCTGCATAGTTCGTCAACATCAACTCTGGCTATACGGGCACGTGGCACGCTGCCCTGAAGCCGACCCTGCTCATCGGGTTGTCTCTGTAAGAGACAATCCTGAGTGGAGGAGGCCAACGGGACGCCTACGGAGTTTGTGGCTTGAGCAAGTCGATTGATCCTGCCAGGAGGTATTTCAGATGGCAATGGGACCTGCATGGAGATTTGCCCAGAGGGACCCCTGGGCTTGGCGTCGTAGGGTGGGTGAGGTGATGCACCCCCCTGCGTATGCCCCCATTGATTTATTGATTGATTGATTGTGTGTACATATGTCCTATCTATGATCCTGCATTCTTTCATGTATACCTGCAATGATCATTGTTTTCACCTTATAAAAGGCTTCATTACCCTCATTACATAATCAGTTGCAATCAATTTTCACATATACTTATACTTTCTGTTTTGGTATTCAAAGTTTTATTGAATAAGTTTAACTACCAGTGCTTAATGTTTTTAACTGCAAGTCCCAGAACACAGTAGGAGGCACTCTTGACACTGAAAGGAAAGAGTACAGCTGCGTGCTACTGACACTCTCATAACATGAGTGTATTAACAGTCCTCAGCTTCAGTCTTTGTTGCATTACAATATTACTGCCCTGAAGCATCACTAACGCTGACTTCCCCCCACAGCCTCGCAACCGGACCTCCATAGCCTCTGACGCTGACCACCAGCGGGTGTTCACGCCCAACGGCGGCAGCGTCAATGATGCCTACGAGTCTGACATGGACAACTATGGTGCCCCAGCCTCGGTGAGGAGTGCCATGCGCTACAGAACCGCCGAGGAAAACGTTATATACAAGCCATAGGAGGAAACTGTTCATAGTCTCAAGTCAAGTTTTATTTTATAAATCATATTAGGATTATTGCGATGTACTCAACTGTTAAAATGAAACAGTAAATTTAACTGGTGGTTTAATTTTTAGGTATCTTTTGTCAAAAGATAAAGGGTGTTCTGTGCAATTGTGTGGTCTTCCAAAAATGCTTTTATTTGAAATTTTTAATGAGAAGTGTATCTGTTACGTAGAGGGCTCTCCTTTAGACGCTGTGGCCTTGGAGACACACACTAGAGAGATGAAGAGGGGGGTAAATGGTCAGTTCAGTGATGGCTTGATTAGTCAGCCAGAAGAATCTTCCATTTTGTGTCCTGCCCATGTTCACAGCCCAAGGCAGCTTGTCTTGATCCACAGTAGTGATTTCTCACCTCATTGCTTTTACTGATTACGTGTCTGTCTGTGTGCGATACCGTGTCCTTGATGACTAACCAGGAGGAGTACTGTGCTGAGTGGAGACCCGCTGAAACCAATTAATGGACTGGACGAGCACTGGAAGGCGAGGGAGTGAGTGTGCCGGGAGGGATTGAGTGCCAGACAGGGAGAACTTGAGACACTTATGCTGTGGCTGCCCCTTGAGGGAGGCTCCTCTGGGGGCACAGGGCATCACAGATAAAGATAGATGGACTGTGAGTGGTGGTCATGTGATTCTTTG